>NW_010151832.1:0-376 GCF_000699245.1 Pterocles gutturalis | reverse complement strand
TTGACTAGACTTGACTTTACCTGCTTACCCTCATGGTAACAGGTTTGAACAATTTTTATGCTCGATGTTAACAATGGCTTGCAGTTCGGTTTGTCCAGCAGCAACTAACCTTCACTTCTTACTCAGAACCAGCAGGAAAGAAGCATTTAGCATTGGCTTTTATAGGCAAATAGAACTTGCAGTTTGTTTTTAGTAACAGGTGGTTTATCTCTATATCCAGTGTAAAGCTGGCGAGAAGTGCCTGTAAGGTTAAGGGAAGGTGAAAACAGGACAAAGTTGGTCATTATGCTTATAGGAGACCAGATTTATATTCTCTCTGCAAAGCATCAGTGAAGCAATGAATTTTAAGCAAATGCCTGGGTATCTCAGAAGTCAC
>NW_010151831.1:0-375 GCF_000699245.1 Pterocles gutturalis | reverse complement strand
CTCCTCTTAGCTATACACTACACTGCAGACACAACCCTAGCCTTCTCATCAGTCGCCCACACATGCCGAAACGTCCAGTATGGCTGATTAATTCGTAATCTACATGCCAACGGCGCTTCATTCTTCTTCATCTGCATCTATCTCCACATCGGACGAGGACTCTACTATGGATCTTACCTGTATAAAGAAACCTGAAACACGGGCATTATCTTGTTACTTACCTTAATAGCAACTGCTTTCGTAGGCTACGTCCTCCCATGAGGACAAATATCCTTCTGAGGAGCCACAGTCATCACTAATCTCTTCTCAGCCATCCCATACATTGGCCAGACCCTTGTAGAATGAGCCTGAGGCGGGTTTTCAGTAGACAACCCT
>NW_010151830.1:0-376 GCF_000699245.1 Pterocles gutturalis | reverse complement strand
TTGGGGGGGGGGGGGAGGGGGTGTGTGTGTGTCTGGCTCATACGTTACAGTCTTGTATCCACTGGTCCTATTCCAGTGTTGCTACACAATTGCATGCCTCAGCTCCCACAGTCATAACTTCTCCTGGGTTGCAGTAAAAGGAAGACGCACAAGTCCTAAATGTACTTCCTCAATAACAGGAAGTGGTCTTACCCTCCACATTTTTGCTGAACCTCCTTAGCTGGGAGGAGAAAAAGGGAATCAGCCTGCTGTAAAGGGTCTAAAATAAGTTTCCACGCCTCTGCTTCATATGAAACAGAAGGGACATATATTTTAGTAATACCCTGTTCCAAATCACACATCAATGATAGAAATAACTATATTTCTCAAAGTGCAG
>NW_010151829.1:0-376 GCF_000699245.1 Pterocles gutturalis | reverse complement strand
ACATACAGCTTTGATTAGGGCAACACTCCATTACTCTGTTCCCAGTGTCTGTCAGTCGCCACGTGGCACCAAGTTGTTCTACCCATGGTTACCTTCCGCTTTTCTCTGCTGGTAATTTTGCAGCCATGTACAAGTGAGGATGAGAGAGTACAACACGGATGTGAAGGAAGACAGTGAACTAGTTGTGCGTGCCACATTAATCATTCACCCTCCTAGACAGGATTCAAGAAACCTTGATAACGACATTATGTTGATCAAGCTGGCAAACCACCATGGGCATTCAACCCACGACTCTGCCAAGGAGGATCCCAAGTGCCTTTTTAAAGATGAGGAAAAACACTTGAGCAGTGGTTGTGAGTATCAGTGCAAGCTGCAT
>NW_010151828.1:0-376 GCF_000699245.1 Pterocles gutturalis | reverse complement strand
TGCCCACCCCCAGCCTATTCACTGCGGGGAGAACCAGAGCAAGCCTGCACGCTGTGTGAGCACTGCCCAGCAACCGCTGAAACAGCGGTGTGGTACCACCACTGCCCTGGTCACCAATCCACACCACAGCAGCACATGGGCTGCCATGAAGAAAATTAACTCCATCCAGTCAAACTCAGTACAGGAATGCATATATCATATATGCTATATATACCATATATACATATAAAATATATGTCATGTGTAGCAATAAGAATAGGTATTTGTAACATATAGTATATAATACATAGTATATAATAATACAGTATAGCACAATAATGTAATTATATAAGTATTTAATATGTAATGATAAATACATAAATGCATATTTAGTATT
>NW_010151827.1:0-375 GCF_000699245.1 Pterocles gutturalis | reverse complement strand
AATATTGAGATTTTTGCAGACAGTACTGATCAGTGAAAGGGCAGTCAGTGTTTCTGGCTCTTCAGAATTCTCTCAAGCCTTTCCCATTCCAGAGCTCCCCAACCTTCTTGTTAAACTGCTCCGGCGTTAATAGCCATGCTCTCCTGGTTGTCTTGGTCCCAGGCCTTTACTCCATTCTTCCTCCCCATCATATTTGCTGTTTGTAGAAACCCACACTACCTGCTGTGCTGTATCAGACCAAAGGTCCATCTTATGAAGTCTTCTGTCTCTGATAACAGGAAAAGATGCTTGGGGGGAAGAATCATAAGAACCTGGGCATTTAGTGAGTATAGGAAGTTGAAGGTTAAGGATTTTATAATCGGTAATAGACATCAG
>NW_010151826.1:0-375 GCF_000699245.1 Pterocles gutturalis | reverse complement strand
GAGCCCATCACAGGGGGCTCAGGGGCAGTTTATCCCCCACCAGCCCCTCTCGAGGATTTCAGCCGGGTCGGCGCAGCAGCGGCGGGGGACGCTCTCCGGGGGGTTACCCCTGTCCCGGGGGCTTGGACCCTCTCCCGGTGCGGGGCGCAGTGAAGTCGAGATGCCGCGGGCCGGTTTCTTTTATTTTTTCCTGCCCCCACCTTAAACTTTCAGTGCGGACGGCCCCCACCCCCAGCGTTTAACCAACGTCCCCACAAACGCAGCCCGTCCGCAAGCTGCCGCCACCCTCGTCCCCATGCACAGACCGGGGTGGAGGGGGGCGGGGCGACGGGACCGGGCTTCCTGCCGGGCACGCCCCCGCCCCGGCCCCGCGGG
>NW_010151825.1:0-375 GCF_000699245.1 Pterocles gutturalis | reverse complement strand
GTGGATTTGTGTTTGCCTAGGACGGTTTCAAAGCTTTGAAACTTCTCTGGATATATAGAATGAGAACTGAAGATGTGGCCCAAGAAGGCAGAATAAAGCCTCTACTTAATTTGGCCTGACAACTTACTGTAATAACACACCATCCCCATTTGTATGTGGTCATTAAAAGGCTTTTCTGCAATGGGTGAGGCTGCTTTGCTGAACTGCAGTTTGTGATGTATATTTATATGGGAATGTTATTGCAGTCATGGTTTGGCAAGTTCCTGTCTGTTTTTCCCTGTCTACAGGACAGTTCTAAATATTCCTCCCCACCCTGTTGTTAGTGTTCACAAATGAATTATTCTTTTAAATCCTTCTTATCTGTCGTCTTTCCCT
>NW_010151824.1:0-375 GCF_000699245.1 Pterocles gutturalis | reverse complement strand
TTTTCCATCCTGCCTTTCTCTTGCTAACTACTCCCTTGCCCATGTACAAACACAAGCAAAGAAAAAACAACAAAAAGACCCCAAAACCGAAAACCAGCCCCAACCAAAAAGCACCTCTAATGACGAAAAACAACACTGGCGACATCTGAAAAGACAGAGGCTGCAGCTAAGTCTCTATCAGTTAGACTGTGCTTTTTTTAACAAAACTGGTTTTTAAGACTTAGACATTTCCCCTGTTTTCTGTTTTTCTATTAGCTCTCCTTTCTCTGAGCTATGAAACCTAATATTTTGTGCTAAATGATGAAAAGTAGTTGTCCTGCTGTTGTGGGCTTTGCTTCTAACTTTGCAGTGTTGTTATATCTCAGCAAGTCAATA
>NW_010151823.1:0-375 GCF_000699245.1 Pterocles gutturalis | reverse complement strand
CCTTGTTACTGCTCTTATGAATCCATGTAACACTGATGCTCATCCCCTTACCCTCAAATTTGGAGTTGTGTTGTCCAGCATGGAAACAGCGTTGGCATGTTGTAAGCTAATCACTGGTGTAATGTGTCTGATGTTGGCTATGACAGAAGGGAGTCACAGATACTCTTCCCAGCAAACCCCCAGCACCTACATCCTACTCATCGATACACCAGTCTCTTTGGTGAAACATCTGGACTCCCCTGGCTCAATACAAGGACAACACCAAGACAATCCTGGAGCTGAAACAGACTCCAGATCTTGAATCACAGTGACGCTGATGAATGTTACTTTAAATTTAGTTACTTCGGTAATCACAATTCATGACAAAACAGAAAA
>NW_010151822.1:0-375 GCF_000699245.1 Pterocles gutturalis | reverse complement strand
AGATAGTGAAGTTTCAAAAGTAACCAAAGATGCCCAAAGTCACTTGCTTCTCTCACCAAGTGACATACATTTCTAATTTCAAACATGGAAACAGAAGTTTTCCTACACAGAGTGAGGCAGTTGGACCTTCCCAGGGGTGAGAGGCTGGGATTGCAGCCTTTCCTGTTGTACTTAAATGTGTTACCATCCACCTCCTAAGATGTCTGCAGAAAAACAAGTATTCTCGCTTAAACAAAGGTTTTCCTAATTGCTTTGATACAGAAGGATTTGACATAGAGAAATAATATTTCAACAAACAAAGCATTGGACTAAAACTCCAGAGATCTGGATTTGGTTCCTAGACATATAACAGACTTTCTGTGTAACCTTAATTAG
>NW_010151821.1:0-375 GCF_000699245.1 Pterocles gutturalis | reverse complement strand
GGCTGCCAAAATATGGAAAATTGTGCATGCGCAGCATCAAAGGATTTGTGAGATTCTTGTGGCAGAGAGCACAGGAAGAAGTATAACAAAGAAATAAGAGCAAAAAATGTCATTTGATTTTACCAGCAAAAATTATTATTGCTAACTGCTACAAGACTAGAACTGTAAACTGAGCTACTCTTCATACCTGTAACATATATACTGATATACCCAAGGTGAGCCTTGTGGTCTTATCAGCAGATGGCAGCTCAAAAAAGAGCTATGCTGTCTTCAAATCACAGCCACTGTCTGACTGGAAACAGAATTTGGAAAAGCAGAATAGATGCAACCTGCAAAATTTGGGTGATTAGATGCCTTCTCAGAGCTGAGACAAAA
>NW_010151820.1:0-375 GCF_000699245.1 Pterocles gutturalis | reverse complement strand
CAGCAGCATCCCATTTCTTGAATGCTGTTCTCGATTTTGAACTAATTCTTTCTCTGCAGCAGAAAAGTCAATAGCCATTTTCAGCTTACGTGTAACCTCATTGTCACCTCTGGTTGTCAGTGCATTTGCATTTGAAGTCTGGGTCCAGCCATACGGGATAGCGTGGAGTGATTTTCCTTCCCTTGTTCAGACCAAATCAGGCAGAAGTCTAGAGGCTGCATGCAGCCTTTTGATGGTTTTCTTGAGGCTGGACATTTCAGGCACTTCTATTATCCTGCATACGCCTTCACGGCAGCTGCTGTTCAGCAGCCTGACTGTCCCTGTCTCACATGCAGAGTTGGATATCTGTCCTTACTCCTTTTGTAGAGCTGTTTA
>NW_010151819.1:0-375 GCF_000699245.1 Pterocles gutturalis | reverse complement strand
CATTGAGTCTGATAAAGCTTTTACTGCTTCTCCCTTTTCCTTACTGACCTGACAGTTGCTTCTCCCTCAGAGGAAAAGCTAACGAGCTTGGCTTTACAGAGGAGTTTATGTTTGTGTCTGGGCATGACTGTCCCATCCTGCCAGGCTCGTTTCTCTGCATTTGCTGACATAAACTTGACTGCTGTCATAGGAGTACAAGGAACACAAGACTCAGGTTTTGTATACCCTGGAAAAACACGATCAAACGTTAAAAACACTCTACTATTGAGAAACAGGTAAATCTATATGGCTTATAAAATATAGATTTGCTATATACTTAAAACCGTATTTGCAAACAAGAACTTACACTGGGCTGGTTACAGAGGGAGTGACAGA
>NW_010151818.1:0-375 GCF_000699245.1 Pterocles gutturalis | reverse complement strand
CTGTCCTCCCTCCTTGTCTGCTCCCATCCTTATATCTGCCCCGTCACCAGGCGAACACCCTCGCATGGGGGCCCTGGATGTCTGCCCCTTTGTGCCAGTGATGAATGTCAGCATGGAGGAGTGCGTCGCCTGTGCCAACATCTTCGGGCAGCGCTTGGCAGTGGAGCTGGGGGTGCCTGGTGAGTGGGGGCCACCATCCCACCCCGCATGCCTCCAGCTGTGGAGAAACTGCACACCTTTTGCAGAAGCTTAACCTAATGGGCTTTGCTCCCAAATGGGCAAAACCAGACCCTGCTAGACAACATGCTGCCAGCCCCCGCCGAGCGGTGCTCACCCCCAGCTCTGTCTTGCAGTTTACCTGTACGGAGAGGCAGC
>NW_010151817.1:0-374 GCF_000699245.1 Pterocles gutturalis | reverse complement strand
GGGGAAACGAGGCCGATCCAGCCCGGCCCGGCTCAGCTCAGCCTGTGCAGAAACAGCCCTTTGCCCTGCGCCCTCCCGGCCACTCCCCGGGGTCCCGCAGGTGGCCGCCCCCATGGGGGCTGGGGGCCATGAGGTGCCCTGGTCCCCAGGGATGGGCTGGAGGTCTTCCCTCACTAGTGGGGGCAGGGATGGCCCCGGGGGGGCTGGGGACACTGGGAGGGCCCTGGGCAGGGCTGGGAGATAGTCCGTGAATGTTATCAGCCCATCCTCTCACCCTTGGTGGGGCTCAGCCCTCCGGCGAGACAGGGAAGGGCCATAAAGGGCTGTCCCCCCGCCCTGGACACAGGTGGCATTGGGGGAGGGAGCTGGGGTGG
>NW_010151816.1:0-374 GCF_000699245.1 Pterocles gutturalis | reverse complement strand
CCCATACGCTGGTTTGTCTGCTACCCATAAACCATAAGCTCTTGCCGTCTCATCATCTGTCCCAAGACAGACCTCCAAGAGTCCCCACTGCTCTCACATAGGGGCTCATAGAAACTCCCTCTCCTCGCCATTCCAACCCATCCCTCCTCACCAGCCTGTGTCCATCCATGGTAGCAGGCCAGTTGTGTGAGCTGTCAAAACACCTCTCCGTGACCTCAAAGAGACTGCAGCCCTGAACAGCACACAGACCTCCAGTTTCTTCTAGTTGTGCCCCATGCTGTGGGCATTTGTGTACAGGCACTTCAGAGAGGTGCCCAGCTGTGCCCATTTCCAGAAAAGCATACGAGAGCTTTCCTTGTACTCCTGGCTAACAG
>NW_010151815.1:0-374 GCF_000699245.1 Pterocles gutturalis | reverse complement strand
TGGAGTTTTTAAGGCACTTACAAAGTCTGCATAATTGCTAGCTGGTATCAATAAATTTAATGGAGATACTCGTTTAGTGATCGCACCTTGGAAATACGGGCTTTTTACAGGAATATTATAACAACATACATTGTCTAGGGAAAACTATTTAAAACCTTATTTCCTCATTAATATTGACCCAGAAAAAAACATTTTCACAATTTCCCAATAACAGCAAGACATTCCAATGAGACGGAAAGTTTTACTACATCCTGCAATTTGCATTATTTTTAGGATAACTGAAGACCCTGAAGAAAATATATTTTAACAGCATTTTTTATCCATAGATGTCTTTGTAGCTAGATTCCTTCAGAATTAGTTAAATCAGAAAAAAA
>NW_010151814.1:0-374 GCF_000699245.1 Pterocles gutturalis | reverse complement strand
CTATGCATATCTGTCCATCAAACTACAATGTAAGCGCAGTGGTTAGGAATTAACGAAGATCCACTTTTAAGAAATTTGGGATGTCCTTACTACACACCCCTCTTGGTACATGTATCAGCTGGTTTATGCTGCAGGGACTTCCCTCCATTCCCTTCTATTTAATGTCCTGTGACAAAGCTAATTATGGTAGCAAGCAACTTGCATCAATGTCATTTGGGGGATACGAGAATTTGTGTTTTCGGGAGTTCTCGTGCATTGCCCTGAATTCCAGACATGGTTCCAGATCTGCTCTGTTATAGAAAGTGAGTCTAAAAACTGTCTTCTTTTCCCTTATTTTATGTATAAATATATATATATATGTGTATATATATTTA
>NW_010151813.1:0-374 GCF_000699245.1 Pterocles gutturalis | reverse complement strand
AAAAAAGCGAAACTCCAGACAGTTTTACATTTGGTGTACTGATGACAGTACTGGGCCACCATGATAATGTGTTCTAATCATGTATTTTGTCTTCCATAGATCTGTGAAATACAAATATCTTTAAACTGTTAAAATCTCAATTTTTTTACATTCTTATATGACGATAGAGATTATAATCACATCTTGTTCATCAGGGCTGTTTTTCTTTATATACTTTTTTTTCCCTCACAGGATCTCCTATTAATTTATTCTCATGTTTAGGGACTATGCTGGCTGTCTTTGAACAACAATGATGATGATGGGGTCCATTTGTCTTGGAAGGGGAGGAGCATGTTCGGTCATAGGCCTGCCAAGCTGGTGAAGAGGGCTTTAAA
>NW_010151812.1:0-374 GCF_000699245.1 Pterocles gutturalis | reverse complement strand
TTTCCTCACAGGAGAGATGCTCCAGTCCCAAACAGACTTCTCCAAGGTGCACACCAGACACGGAGGGCAGCTGTGAACTAAAAAAGCTTAGAGAAAACTATTGCAACCATAAAACTTGTTTTTCTAACTTCAGTGGATGACAGGCTGTAATCCCAGAAGGAACAGCTTGGCCTATCATACCATCTTTGAAGGTCAGTGCAAGGTAGAAGTTGGCAAAGGGTCTGGCCTGCCTTCTCAGGCTGGCTTTCCCAAGTTACTGTGTACTGCTCTCTTGCAGCAAGATGCCACTTGTGCCAAAGGACCAAGGTCTCAGTTGGGTCTGCAACAATGGACAAAGCTTCAACGCAGTGGCACGTGCTGTGATCTGTTGCTTG
>NW_010151811.1:0-373 GCF_000699245.1 Pterocles gutturalis | reverse complement strand
GTGCTATCCCCGTCGATTGGCAAAACAGCCCCTTGGTTCACTTGTAACCTGTGCAGGTTTGATACAGAGTGCTGAAAGCAATGCCACCAAACTTGTTTTTTTACAAGACTTCTGTAAACTCGTCCCGGCAGAAGGAGGGTGGTGTGTTTTTGTCTCTGCAGCTATTGCCTCCAGTTGGGCAGAGGAGGAACCCTTGAAGGTGTGAGTTTTCTGCAGGTGTGGTGGATGTTGGTAGCAGGTAGGGATGGGGCTGGAGGAAATCTTCTCCATGTGTGCAAGTGTCTGATGGGTGCAGACAACACGGAAAATAGAGCCGGATTTGTCTCAGTGCTTCCCAGGGAACAAACAAGAGGCAAGGGGCACAAACTGAAAT
>NW_010151810.1:0-373 GCF_000699245.1 Pterocles gutturalis | reverse complement strand
AGCTCCTCATTTGGCTTTGCGTGTGTGTACAGCTTTGCTTCACTTATTAAACACCATCAAACATACCCTGTTACACGACATTTCTCTGGAGTGAAGGCTGACAGCAGTGTACAAGGACAGTCCTTTCTGGACAGCTCACTCTCGGGTAGAAATCCTGAAGACTTCCTTTAAGGACAGGAATTCAAAGAGCTACAATCAGCTTTTTACACCAAATAAAAAGCAAACAAAGAAATAAAAGTCAGGTAAACCTCTGAGGCATAATGAGGAACAAAAGGTCTCCCGTTCAGTCCACTATCCCTCACAAAACAGACAAATGGCTTAAAGAGATGCCTGCAAAGAAACAGCAGAACTACAAACGACCAACGTGGAAACG
>NW_010151809.1:0-373 GCF_000699245.1 Pterocles gutturalis | reverse complement strand
AATATATAGACCAATACAGAAATATCAAGGTGGACATAACATGACGGAAGGGACAAACTTTTGTTCAAAAATCCCTCTAACTGAAGTTAGCAGAAAGAGAGGTCACTTTAGATTAATATGTAAATAGATAGATACACATATGCTTTATTCCTCTAACATAATTTTTAATCCCTGCTTTTTTATATTACATTTTGGGATCTTCTGCCCTGGTGTTATTTCACAGATTCAGATAGCCCCAGAAGTTTAATTTATTCTGAACACGTAGACTGTGATCATTAGCAGTGCTTACAGTCATTAAGTACTAGAAAATACAGAAAAAGTGTGAAAGATACAGCATTATCCGGTAGACTTTGTGAACATCTTTCTACAGAAG
>NW_010151808.1:0-372 GCF_000699245.1 Pterocles gutturalis | reverse complement strand
AACCTAGAAGCTTGATTTCATCCTATACTCACTAACTGGTTTCAACTTATTATCCTAATGAGAGTGCTCTTCCCAAGGAATGCCCTTTCACTGATGACCAGAAAGAGCTCCAGCTGTCCTTAAGTTAACAACTCATCCATTAACAGCTTCATTTGGGCAACTAATTTCATGAGTGATAGTCCCTGTTCCTAGAATACGCACATATGAATATTAAATGCTGCTAGTGACTTACAGAGCTGTATTCCCACCACTTCTATTTCCCTGACTTTGCTAAAACATTATCCCAATACATCAACACTTTACAACAGAGCAACCATTATCAGCTGAATTATAAGCTGGTAAAGGGAGTCCTCTCCAATGCACTAAACCTTG
>NW_010151807.1:0-373 GCF_000699245.1 Pterocles gutturalis | reverse complement strand
GCCCTGTGCAGAGCTAAGCCACTGCCACTCAGCACCAGCCAGGTACCCTTTCCTCTTGCAGCTGTCCTGTTTGCTCAGCCTTTTGTGTGTGTCTCCACTCAGATTTAGCCCGTCGCCCACCCTAAGCGCACTGCTGGCTGGTGCTGGTTGAAGCGCTAGGCCAGGCTGGCTGCAGGGACTGGCAGGAGATGAGCATCAGGCCTGCTGGGAGCGGGCAGTGTCCGTCCCACTGGCGGGCGCCTGCCCCAGATAGAGGAAGGGACGTGCCCGTACGACACTGCACAACACCCAGAGGCCTGTCTGCGGTATTTTCAGGGTGCAGAGATAATTTTGGACAGAAGTTACCAGGCATGAACTCCATTTTAGCCGATTA
>NW_010151806.1:0-373 GCF_000699245.1 Pterocles gutturalis | reverse complement strand
ATTAATAAGCAGTGTCTGATTTATCACTGGAGACTCCTCTAGAAGACACATAATTGAATTCCATTTCTTTTTCTCACCAGCATTGGAACAAGACATGCTGCCTTTTTTCAGTTTCTTGAGACTTCACTTTTCATCACTCTACTGGGATTTAATATACCTTGAAAAAATAATTTGTTTTTAAAACATTAACTGCTATTAATAGTAACCTAATATTTATGTTGCTGCTCAAGTAGAGTCTTCTGCATATAATTGAAAAAAGTATCAGTGATAGCATAACTTTGAGAAATTTTCTAAACCATGAATGATTTTAGCATTATCCTGCATTAAATTTCTTCCAGAAAATTGCATAAGTCCTGAGGTGTGATCTAATTAA
>NW_010151805.1:0-373 GCF_000699245.1 Pterocles gutturalis | reverse complement strand
ACTCAGGGCCAGTATTGTCTAACACCTGGCATTCTGGCAGCCACAAAGACTCCATAAAATGTAGGAAGACAGATATGCACCTCCCCTTTTCTATCAATCACTCTCATACTGCTTCCCAGCCTCTGGTTGGGATACACCTAATTAATCCATGCTCGTACCCCACTGTCTGCTTAGGAACAGGACTTGGAAGGGGCTTGGGAATGGGCCAGTTGGGACCAGGCGTTCAGCACTGCAAAGCATGACACCCAAGAGTCATGGACACATGAGATTACCAGAAAACACGAGCTACTGAGGACAAAATCGAATAAGAGACCAAAATGTAATAAGACCCTCAGTGGGAAAGTGATCTTGCTGAAAGCCTGAGAGTTAAAAC
>NW_010151804.1:0-373 GCF_000699245.1 Pterocles gutturalis | reverse complement strand
GAACAGAACCTGTAAGGGTTAGTAGTCATACATGATCTTAGACTCTTGCAATTTTAATTACCCATATAAGTGATGATATCATTTTGGTCGAGCAGAGGGACGTTCAACTTCATTCACATCGCTGTCTTCTTTCTCCTTAACGTACACTTTGGTTTACAATTCTGAGTTATGATTTTTCTTCTCCTATTACAATAATACAGCTGCCACTCAGGACAAAAAGTATTTGCATGGAATACATAAGAGCCTGGTGGTTGAGATAATGAATATGAATGCACAACCAGCAATAATGATATTAATTTAAAAAAAAATTAATACAACCCACACCTTGCACTTTGCATATTAACTCAGTGATATCAGGAATTAAAATATTTTT
>NW_010151803.1:0-372 GCF_000699245.1 Pterocles gutturalis | reverse complement strand
AAAGGTATACAGAAAGTCTTGGAGTGGAGAAATATGTCAATTATAACCAATGTGAGGTTTGGAGTCTAGATAAGGATTTTCAAATAGCAGTACTTCTGCAACACAGACATCTGCTGATACCTAGCTAGGCTACCAGCGGGAGCTGCATGGAGGAGTATCTTGGGATAGTTGTCTGTTCAGAACTATTAAGATGAAGTTTCCTTCAGAAAATGGCCCTTCTAGTTACAGGCTTAGTAATGACCACATAGGAGTAACTTGTTATTGCTTTATTGCTTAAAAGGCAGGTTGAATATTTCCATTCTATTAATTGAATGAAGCAGGTTTTTAACTTTGTTTTGTACACTGATGTTAGGAATATTTGTGGGCGTGGCA
>NW_010151802.1:0-373 GCF_000699245.1 Pterocles gutturalis | reverse complement strand
GAGGTGGTCTAGGACCTCATCCTGGCAGGTCTAACTTCTGTAAATGCTGAGCCACACTCAGAAGCTCACAATTCCTACAATTAAGCTATGGTTTCTTCATTTCTTTAATCTTCATCAATCTTTGATTGCTTCCTATCCTCACCCTATGTTGTCAGCATGGGGATGATGTGAGTGACCTGTAGGTGTCATTGCTACCTGTTCAGCCATTTCTGTGGCATTAAATTGGAAGACTGACCATGGCATTGATTTCATCTGTGTAATTAGCACCCAGCATGCACAGGTATAAATGACATGTGCTGTGTGACCATAATCACACAAGATTTCCGAGTTAGGAAAGTCTTGTGAATATTTCCTTTTTTTTTTTTTTTTTTTT
>NW_010151801.1:0-372 GCF_000699245.1 Pterocles gutturalis | reverse complement strand
CACAACATTTAGTAACTTATAACAGGTTTGTCCCATTTGGAATTGTTTCTGCACCTCACGTTTCCACCCTACTCAAGGCTATTCTTGCTTCACTTAAGACATCTAACATGTCAGATGAGCCTGTGCTGGGGGAAAGCACAAGGCTGAGGAGGAATAAAGGGAATAACAAGCTGGCAGGTATCTGGAAAGGAGCTTTAGGACCTATGACAATTGTGCCAAAGACGCTCAAATTCAAAAAAGTCCCACTCTGAAGTCAGAAAGTGGGGAACGCAGTACAAAAGCAATCTAAACTGTACACCAGCCTGATTTTAACCAGATGGTCAATATGGGCCTTTAAGATCTAAGATAACATAAAGAGGATTCTTGATCTTA
>NW_010151800.1:0-373 GCF_000699245.1 Pterocles gutturalis | reverse complement strand
GCCTTTCCCTGAGGAAAACGCTGCTCCCGGCCTTGCAGGAGGCTGTGGGCCGTCCTAGGCCTGGGGTGGGGGGTGTGAAGCGGCCTTCCCTGAAGGAAATACTTGCAGGAGGCTGTGGAACCACCCTAGGGTTAGAGTAGGGGGAGCAAAAGGCCTTTCCCTGAGGAAAATGCTGCTCCCGGCCTTGCAGGAGGCAGCCGAGGGCTGGGGTTGAGGTGAGGGGAGCTCTCCCTGAGGAAAGGGTGTGGGGAAAAGGGAGGCAGGAGCTCTCCTCGAGGAGCAGGGAGAGCTCTAGCACCCGTGCGGGGCTGCCGGGAGCCTGAGGAGATGAAGAAAAGAGAGGAACAGGGGTGGGGAGGGGGGTTCCTCACCA
>NW_010151799.1:0-372 GCF_000699245.1 Pterocles gutturalis | reverse complement strand
ATCTATCCACTCCCTAACATAGAGGGCAATCCCCCTCCCCTTCTACCCTGTCTATCCTTTCTGAAAAGCCTGAAGAGATGCAGATTCTCCAATTTCTGTATTATCAAGTGAAGACAGAATGCATCTGTAGGAGATGAGCTGCAGTCAAACATAGTTTACAGAGCTCATTGCAAGAGAAACTGATGTGGTTCTACAGTCTGCATTGTTCGAGTCAAACTAGTTGATGTAATAGTCCCTTCTGGCTTTAAGGTAATCTATGTGTCTACGAAAATTTCTAGTTAAAGATAATAAGGCTGTTTAAATAATATTTCATTTGTAATGAGCTCTTAACAATTCATTCACTTGAAGGCTGGAGGTGAAAAAAAAAAAAAA
>NW_010151798.1:0-372 GCF_000699245.1 Pterocles gutturalis | reverse complement strand
TAACATGAACTATCATGTTATTAACATTATTAACTATTTTCTCAAGTAGTTTGTATTTGTACCTGGGGTTTCTGTTTGATCGTTTAAGCAGGGGTAGCTCTTGTACTGAGCTGTGCCTGAGAATATGTGCCATTTCTGTGCCAGTCCTTTTTAGGTTTCAGAAATTGTGTTACTGTTTTTGTTGTCTTGGTATTCAAAAACATAACACAATTTATTTCAACCAGCTCTTATGAGGTGTTTTCTTAATATAGGGATGTGTTCTTAATAAAACTTCTGCTTTGACTTGTGTACTTTTCTGAAAATAGACTGGATTATATTAATTTGTATCCAAATAAATGTTTTCCCAAATATAATGAAAATAATGGACAACAC
>NW_010151797.1:0-372 GCF_000699245.1 Pterocles gutturalis | reverse complement strand
TAAGGCTTTCAACCCTAGAGTCAAAGCTTTGGACTCTAGAAAAGAAGCCTTAAGGCCCAAAAGTGGGGTTTGGACCCTAAAAATGAGGGTTTGGACACTAGAGATGTGGCTTGGACCCTCTAAATGACTGGCTGGATCCTAAAATGAGGTTTTGGACCCCGCAAATGAGGCTTTGGGAACTGAAAATGTGTATTTGGACTCTAAAAATGACTCTTTGCAGACTAAACCTGAGCCTTTGGACCCTAAAAATGTGGCTTTGGAGCCTAAAATCAGGTTTTGGAAACCAAAACTAAGACTTTGGAGAGGAAAAAAGAATGAGGCTTAGGAAATTATAAATGTAGCTTTGGACCCTAGGATGCGGCTTTTTGCTCT
>NW_010151796.1:0-372 GCF_000699245.1 Pterocles gutturalis | reverse complement strand
ATTTGCCAACCTCATTTTTGTTGGCTAAATAAAGTTTATGGAATGTCTGACTGTGATAATGGGGAAGGAATAATTTTCTTCCTTTCTGCAGAAGCGTTTGCATAGTTGAAGACAAATATCATGTCTCTCCTTCATCTTCTCCAGAAGAAATAATTGAGAACATCACATGACTTCACATGTAATTCTAAGACCTCTGATCACTCTTGTGGCTCTAGTCATCTCTAGCTCAGTTTTTGCACAATCTTCCTAGAGGGCAATGCCAAATGTGGACACTGAGCTGAAACTCCAAGGACTTTAACAAACACAATTCGTATTCTAGATGGCAACTTTTGAAACACTGTAATTTTGCCCCATCTTAAAAATATTGCCAAG
>NW_010151795.1:0-372 GCF_000699245.1 Pterocles gutturalis | reverse complement strand
GGATCGAGCAAAAGTTCACTGCAAATAGAGATTATTCTTCTACTTAGAAAGGTGAGGTTTTTAAGTAGACTGTCCAAGACACTAAGCCTCTTCATACTGGAGGTCCGCATTTACTAAGGGCTGCCTAAACTTATGTTATAACCCTCAACCCTTTCAGAGCTCTGGTCCACCCTTTTCCTTCCTTCCTCCCTCCCCTATCACATACACATGGGACTACTCTGTAGGCACAAGTGACCTCCTTCGTAATCTGAATTTTTGGAATCACCTGTGTAACCCACAAAGTTAAGTCATGTGAACAGACTTGGGCAGTGTCAGAAGAGGTCGACTGAAATCCAGTCAGACCATCCAGCAAGAGATGAAAAGCAAGCAGAA
>NW_010151794.1:0-372 GCF_000699245.1 Pterocles gutturalis | reverse complement strand
CGGAGGCTTGGGCTACGGCAGGTCGGTTTTCAGAAGCCGAGCAGGCGGGTGGGCAGCAAAGCACCCAGGGCCTGGCGGAGGCTGGCAGCACCATGTCCTCAGGGCGGCCGGATGCCAGGGGTGCCAACCACACTCCCGTCCAGGTGGGGCTCCCCGTGCCGCTCCCTTGGGATGCTGCACAGTGTCAGGGCTGGCACCATCTCCGGGGACCTGCCTGGCACTGGCAGCGGGGCTCTAGTCCTCTGGCTGTGCCTCCATGCAGCTACAGCAGCAAGCCCTGTGCCGAGCCTTGAGCACCCTCCTGAAGAAGGAGCTCCGTCGCTGTCGAGCCGGGGCTGGCGGGAGGGCGGCGATGCCTGTGGGGGAAGGAGA
>NW_010151793.1:0-371 GCF_000699245.1 Pterocles gutturalis | reverse complement strand
AGGAAGCATACAGAGGGTGGAAGCAAGTAACCTCAGAGGAATGCAGAAATATTGTCCAGTCCTCCAGGGATGAGGTTAGGAAAACTAAAGCCCAAATGGAATTGAGTCTGTCTGGGGATGTCAAAAGCAACAGGAAAGGTTTCTATAAGTACATAGCTGACAAAAGGAAGACCAGGAGAAATGTGGGTCCATTGCTCAACGAGACAGGGAACCTCCTTACACAGGACATAGGCTGAGGTGCTGAACACATTCTTTGCCTCAGTCTTGACTAGCAAGACCAGCTTTAAGGAATTCCAGGTCCCAGACCCCAGGGGGAAAGGCTGGAGCAAGAAAGAGATACCATTGGTGGAAGTGGATCAGGTCAGGGAATA
>NW_010151792.1:0-372 GCF_000699245.1 Pterocles gutturalis | reverse complement strand
ACACGCTCAGGCCCCGCCCACACGCTCTGGCCCCGCCCATGCTGGCCACTCCCCCGCCCTCCCCTTGCCCTGGGGGGTCCCTCGGGGGGGTCCCTGCACCGGGGGTCGGGTCCCCGCCCTCGGGGCCACCCCCTGTCCCTGGGGACGCTCCTGCCACAGGGCTCCGGGCTGTGACATCACGCCCGGTCAGTGAGGTCACTGGTGATGTCACACCCAGTCGGTGAGGTCACGGGTGATGTCACACCCGGCTGGTGGGGTCCCTGCTGCTGCAGGGTGATGATGTCATATGTCATCACCAGGCCTGGCAGTGACATCACACCCCGTCGGGGACACCCGGTGCTGCCAGGCTGGGAGCTGGCGGGGATGATGTCA
>NW_010151791.1:0-371 GCF_000699245.1 Pterocles gutturalis | reverse complement strand
GCTTGTTGACTAGTTACACCTCTACTGCAACCTGCAGTCTCTGAAGCATATCAGTCTTAGGGAACACTCAAGAGAATAGAAAAAGATCATTCCCAAACATTTGGTGTGTTTTGTACTCATTGCTAGTTTGAAAATATTACACTTCAAATTTAGTTGCTGAGTACTTGTGATACTGTCTGTGTGACATTGTCAAAACCAATGGTGCATACCCAAGTCCCTCAAGTAACTCTTCAATGGTATGGATTCGGAAAACTGCTGGAACTTCAGGCAGTTCGGAGAAGTGGAAAAAACATGAACCTTTGTATAGGTTTGTAATCTCTCTACTTGTCATCCTTATTTTGTTCCACATTTCCCTCTGAAAAAAAAAAAAA
>NW_010151790.1:0-371 GCF_000699245.1 Pterocles gutturalis | reverse complement strand
TTTCTTTCTTCCCGTTGACATGCCTATATGTAATACAAATTTGTTTAGCAACCCGTTTTTTTCTTTGAACTATGATTGGGTGGCAACGTCAGGCTTTTCTGCATATTGCTAATGATTGGAATAGTCATGAATGTATTTTAATTTTTATTTTCAAGAAAACAAAATCTTCAAAATGTCTTGATTTTGAACTGAACAAGCCAGATGGTTCACTCGGTGAGGAGCAGAGTTTGGTTGATAAGTGCAGCTTTTCTTTAGTACTCGTATTGCTCATCTTCTTGTAGCTTGGGACAACTGTGTGATCATTCTGCCCCGTGTTTTGGGGACAGGATCATAAAATAAATCATCGTAGAATCATAGAATCATTAAGGTTG
>NW_010151789.1:0-371 GCF_000699245.1 Pterocles gutturalis | reverse complement strand
TTCTCTTTATTGTGGCTTCTCACTGGTGAGCTTGGCTTGGTGCAGAGAGGTTAAATGTCATGTAGGGTATTTGCCAATGGCTGGCTTATTGTGTAGGGTTTGGTTTTTTTCGTTCGTGCATTGCTTGCTTTTTTCTTTTCTTTCTTTTCATAGTACTTGTTTCCAGCTTCAAACCGATGCGGCTTCTTTCTAATTTTGGACCATTCTGTGTATCTGTGTAACACTTAAAAATAAGGATTTGGGCCTTAAAAGTGGGCCTTTGGGCACTCAAAAGGATGGGTGAGATGCTGCAAATGATGCTTTGGACCCTGAATAGGAGGGGAACCCCTTGGTTCCTCCACAGCCCCCAGAAATGAAGCTTTGGTCCCAAA
>NW_010151788.1:0-371 GCF_000699245.1 Pterocles gutturalis | reverse complement strand
CAAAGCTGCTCTAATTTGATGGTTAATCACCTCTATCATGCTCAAAGCACATAGCTACAGAGACTGGGAAGCCTTGCTAAGAAGCCTTCACGTTATTTGCTCTGAAACCAACTGTAGTTTCCAAGTCAACAGCCACAGGCTCCAACTGAGACTAAATAGAGAATTTTAGCATATAACTCAGTGAATACAGGAAAGAAGATGTGCAATTAGATATAATCGGTCTTTCCATGTATAATTTCTATGACTGTCATGAAAGCTTTAATCTTCTCTTTATTTTCCTACCACCATCTCTTCTCTTTAATCTCATTTCCTCTATGGATGAAGTATCAGGTAAATAACATTTAAAACCCATAGCCACCATTATACTAAGA
>NW_010151787.1:0-371 GCF_000699245.1 Pterocles gutturalis | reverse complement strand
AAAATCCTTTGTGCTGTTCAGGCTGCAAGGCAAGAGTTGATTCTTTTTCCTGCTGTGACTTGAGCTTGCTGTCCTGGTTTTAATTTCTCCCCATTTTTTCCTCTTCTCTCCTCAAAGTCTGAGATGCCTCATCACCAGCGGTGCTAACCCCTGCCCTGGGGCATGGGAGGGGAGCCCTGCAGTGAAGGAGCCCAGGGGCTGCCTGGAAGCCCCCAGGAATAACAAAACATGAGCATGCCTCATACGGGGTAGTTTTCCCTCTGAAGGACTGTTGTTATGTGTACATCTGCCTTTGGTTTTACAAGAGCAAAGAACCCAGCAAGATTTCAGTGCTTTTGACTTAAAGCAATAAGGATGTAGATTTCAAGGAA
>NW_010151786.1:0-371 GCF_000699245.1 Pterocles gutturalis | reverse complement strand
TTCAGAGCTGCCCTCGCAGCTCTGGCAGGAGCCGAGCTCACGCTCTGCACTTTTACATGCTGAGTGAGACGCTGGTCACGAGATGGAGTCAGCCTCCTGGAGCAGCTGTTTCAGGGTGGGAAGCAGGGACAAGCTGCAAGGTCCTCAGAGGAAAGGCACCTCTGCTCCCTACGCTGCATGGCGAGCACCGGCTGAAACGGGCTGCGGGACAGAGATGTGCTGAGAGCTATTCCCGTCCCGAGCAGGAAACTGAAAGGGATAATACACAGCGAAGCTGTGACCTTAACCTTCAGTTATGTAAATTACAGGGAACAAAAAATGCAACTGCTGTGAACCAGTTTTATAAAGGCACCTTAACGACAGGCACCGCG
>NW_010151785.1:0-371 GCF_000699245.1 Pterocles gutturalis | reverse complement strand
GCAGGCTGATAAAGGAAAGATTTCCAAAGTTGTTCTGTGCCTTGTACGAGGAATCAGTATGGGATTTACAGGGTGGGTCCAAGAAGGAACAAGAACATAGTATGTATTTCTATATCAAAGTGAAATGTTATACTGGAAATAGCTTAGGTAGCTCTAACTGAGCTATTATTTCTACGTAGTGTAAATTAGTGTTATTTCTGGAAAGGCACTGTGCTGAAGCCTCTACTTGTTAATAGAACTAATAATGTCAGGAGCAGTAAAATAGTAATGTGTGTTTCCAGTTCCAGAGATAGCTTGGTCAGCAGCTGGAAAGGAGTAAGACGAGGATTGGTAACCACAAGGGTAAGCAATTTGGGAAACACTGGCCTAGA
>NW_010151784.1:0-371 GCF_000699245.1 Pterocles gutturalis | reverse complement strand
GTGCTGCAGGACACTCCCGAGGAGCAGGGGTTGCGCTCGCCCACCTTCACCCTCCGAGGCTTGCTGGTGCTGCTGCGTGGAGGCTCTGTGTGACTCTTTGGAACAAGTTCTTCCACTGAACGCAACTCCTGAGGCCAGAAGGAGAGCATGTGGGGGAGCACAGCTGTTTGACCAGTCGCTCCTTTGAGCACCATGGACAAAAAGGATCCCTGGGTCAGAGAGCACCAGCCCCAGCTCCCCTCTCCAGCCCAGCACCCACAACCCAAGGGGATGGAGTCAGGCCCTCTCAGGAGACACCTGAACCCTGCTCTCCCCTTTGCCTTTTCTCCAGCATGGGCACCACTTGCATGCCTCCAGTTTTCAGGACTTGT
>NW_010151783.1:0-370 GCF_000699245.1 Pterocles gutturalis | reverse complement strand
GTAAACTCCATGGTTTTGAAAGAACTCTTTTTCATTTTTTATGCACTCATGTCTCAGGTTAAAGCAGTATTTCAAAATTGTGCGGTACATAATCCAGCTTGGTGAGCCTGAGCAACTGCTGCAGGAATGTTGACATATATAAGAAAAAAATGAAGATATTAATTCCTTGCTTTTGATCTAGGTGCCTTGAGTGGCTCTTGAATAACCTGATGACTCACCAGAGTGTTGAACTCTTCAAAGAACTCAGGTATTGGGGCTTCAGTTAATGTTGAGTGATGAACTACAATGTCTTCCGCAGTACATAGCTCACTGCAGATGACTTTCTGGGCTGTTGATGGTTGCTTGTTACCTAGCTGACTTCCTTGTTTTC
>NW_010151782.1:0-371 GCF_000699245.1 Pterocles gutturalis | reverse complement strand
TGGGAAGTTTTCTGCCATTTTTCCTTGCTTTCTACGCAGAACAAAAATAGAACTTTCCACCACATCTTGATTCATTCATCTAATTTGATCACAAGGTGATCAAATTTTCCTACATTTCAAGAGTAGCAGCTGTCTTAGTTGTAAAAACAGAACAAATACAAAAAACCCGAAACTATTTGGCATCTACCAACTGATCATACAGAATGTAATGAGTACTTGGCCAATAAAGTGACTAACAATAGTAATAAATAACTAAAATACATTTACTTCATTCTTTTTCCAACCTTTCTTTACAATTGTTTACATCTCCAGCTACCAATGGCATACATTTATTTTTCCCTTGCAGAATCCACACAAAAAAATGCATCTAA
>NW_010151781.1:0-370 GCF_000699245.1 Pterocles gutturalis | reverse complement strand
TTCCCTCATCCACTAAGTGGGTCACATTACATTTGGTAACAACCTTGTTAGGCCATAGGGCTACTGCACACCACAGCAGACAGTGCTCATGGATTCCTACCTTGAATCCTTCTCAGTTCCTTGAAGAAGACCCTCAGTTCTGGGATTTTTCTTTTCTTTTGCTTGTTCCTTCATATTCTGGCAACATTTCAATTTCTCTGACATTGTGTTTTCTTAAGTTACATGAGTTGTAAATTTCTAATGCATAAGAAATATCAATGGATGAAAACAGATGAGCTGAGTAGCTCATGTCCTCATATACATGTGCAGGAATGTGGAGTGCGGAGAGTGGGGTAATCCTGAGAGGGCATCTGTACCCATTGCACAACAA
>NW_010151780.1:0-370 GCF_000699245.1 Pterocles gutturalis | reverse complement strand
TCATCTTCCCCACTACTGATCATCTTGAAAATGTTTATTTCTAAAGGCCCTCTTATCCATGGTTAATCTTTAAAAATGTCCCACGTATTACCTTTGGTTAGAAGAAATCTGAATTGTAAATGAGAAGGACTGAAAAATGATTGAGAAATAGAGTTATAACTGTAGGCATGTAGGTTGTTTATGTTGAAATGTTTGCCCGTTTTTTGCAGTTGAGGTATTAGGCAGCAGTAACCCGTGTGGAATCAGTCAATATTAGTGAAGTCAACCATAGCCTGAGAGCTGAGCACCACTTAACTCCTGCAATTCCCACTGAGGTTTAACTGATGGAGAGGTCTTGTACTGGTCTTCTAGATGGGAGTCAGCTCTTCAC
>NW_010151779.1:0-370 GCF_000699245.1 Pterocles gutturalis | reverse complement strand
GTTAAACATACTCTGTCTACAAGGACATGGGACCCTGCAGTACCCCACTGGAGCCAACCAGACCTCGACAAGAGACTACTGCTCTGTATGATGGCTGCAGTCACTAATGCTGAGAGAGCCTGTCCTATAGCAGCAGCCTCCATCTGCCACACAGAACAGAGTAAACTATAGAATCTCAGCTTGATCATGACCACATGAACATTTTTGCTTTTTGAAGAAAAAGATCTTCAGTGTTTTATTGCTGTAATCCTCACCTCTACCACCACAAACCTGTGGTGCAGATAACTCTCAGGGTTTGTGTGGTCAAAGTCTGGTTAGGTTTTGTTATGACTACTATATTATGTCTCACTGGAATAATGACATGACAAAA
>NW_010151778.1:0-370 GCF_000699245.1 Pterocles gutturalis | reverse complement strand
GCCCCCAGCCCAGGGCAAACCCATCACACTAATGCAGTACTTCTCATTTATACTTAGGATCTAGTTGAGAAAAGGAGCAGTGTTGGACGTTGCACCCAGGCTGCTGTTCCCAATTTGACTGTTGTAGTTATGTTTGTTTGCTTGCTTGCTTCTGCTTCTGAAATCTGCCTGGGTGAAAGCGTAATGGTTAAAAACTGAGGGAGTCAGCAGGTGTAAAGTGGTATTTCAAACAAGGTGGAGTTTTTGTTTGGTTAGTTTTTGTCTGTCAGCTTGCGAAAACATGTTTATAGGATGTCCATTACCATGGACATGGTTTGGACATGTCCAAACATGTTTATAGGATACCCATTACTTGTAGTGCAGGTGGGCA
>NW_010151777.1:0-370 GCF_000699245.1 Pterocles gutturalis | reverse complement strand
GGGGAAAATATATATGTATACACACACACAGCAAACATACCAATGTGCCTCCAGCAGTATTACCAAAAGAATTAACTTTACAAGAAACAGCCACAGCCTGGAAAGAAGCCACTTTTCAAATAAAAGCTGAATGAGACCTGTGGTTTCTGAGAACTCTGAGAAGGAAGGGTTAAAAAAACATTTACAAATAAGAATAGCTGATGTTGGGAGACAAGTGAACATCTTGAAGTAGGGTAGGGTCACTATTTAAATCACCTTTTTTTTCCTTATACAAAGATCCAAAATTAATTAGAAGCTTTCTTTAATGGCAAACTAATTTCATTCTACTGACATTTACATATGCAGAGTGAAACTCAATTAAATGCCACCA
>NW_010151776.1:0-369 GCF_000699245.1 Pterocles gutturalis | reverse complement strand
AACAACCCTGAAATGTTGTTGCTACTGAAAAAGTATGTGGCTCTCAGAAGGTGTTTGTGAATTTTAGAAAAATTACTGCTCGTGAAGTTGTAACTTCTGTTTTAAATTTTTTTGCAGCCCTTATGATCTTCAGCAATATCTTTTACACCCATCTTTTACATTCTATAGTTATTTTCTCATGGTAAGAATAGACTGAGTCTAATCAGTAGTTGTTCAGGTTTTGGCTTTTTGCTTTAAAGTCAAAGTTCTGAGAAGATGTCTGGGGTTTTATGGTTTAATATGCACTTCTTAAATCCTTTACATGATATCTGTGATGCTCCAAAGTGTCTATACAAAGAGATTGCAGAATTGAGGATCTCTCTAGATAAA
>NW_010151775.1:0-370 GCF_000699245.1 Pterocles gutturalis | reverse complement strand
AAGAAAAGTTTGAAACATTTTTGTGTTACTCACTAGTCATTGTTTGGCTCTCCTGACTAATGTAGTTAGAAATCTTGAGCTAAAAGCGTGTAGTGTGGAACTGATGTTATCATACACACCACATTGATAGCCTCTCAATCCAGAAAAAAAAAAAAATCACTTCTTACTTTATAAAACACCTTTGAAAATAATGACCTAGGATAATATACTCTCAGTATGCCTCCTGCAGAGACTTTGGAAACACATGTATTTGACAGGCTGCTCTGTTTGCGAAGTTGTTGCCACTGAAGATAATAATTCTTCTGGGACATTCCTCCAGAGGTGCAGTAAATGCCTCAGGGCCACCGGTCCTTGGAGTCACCCCCATGCA
>NW_010151774.1:0-369 GCF_000699245.1 Pterocles gutturalis | reverse complement strand
TAAGCCCTGAACCTGACATGATAAATGTACGAGCTTAATTTGACACATAGAAGCAGTTCTGTTGAAGTGCAGCAGGACAGAGCACAGCTCATAAACACCTTTTCAGAACGAGGCATCAAGATCAGAGGCAGATGAAACCTATTACATTGTGTAGTCCAGGACCTCTCTCTGCTCTACCCTCTGTTGTTTTTTGTTGGGTTTTTTTGCTGCACTTCAGTAATTTGTGAGCTGGCACAGACCGTCTCTGCTCCTTACCTCTGCCCGACTGACACTCAGCCCCAACGCCAGGATCCCAGCTCCAGCCGGGGTCTGCTCGGTGCTCCCCGCAGGGCTGAACACTCCAGTGCAAAACACTGTAAGGAGAAATAG
>NW_010151773.1:0-369 GCF_000699245.1 Pterocles gutturalis | reverse complement strand
ATCATTCATATCATTTATATCATTCATATTATTTATATTATTTAACAAACATTCAAATCATACTTTACTCCCAACCCCCCTCAACTTCCATAAACACCAGGAATTCTTAACCAAATTTTTCACATTTCATCATCAATTTTATGTTTAAATTTATTCACTTATACCCCTTTTGGCACTGGAGTTACATTAGTAATATAACCAAAACCATCCATACTTTATCATATTGTTATATTATTAATCACCATAAATTACTAAAGAAACTCCCCTGCCCAACTCCACTTAATTAAATGATCAAGTAACCAAACAGTACAACAAACAGCACAATTAAACAACACAACAAACTACAATTTAAACGATACAACAAACGGT
>NW_010151772.1:0-368 GCF_000699245.1 Pterocles gutturalis | reverse complement strand
CACCGGAATTTCGACGGCTGGGTTTGGCTGCTAAACTGATGGAACTACTGGAAGAAATTTCAGAAAAGTGAGTACTGTGCTTATTTTTTAAATTTAGCTTTCAAAGTAATCGTTTTACAGACATTTGTCCGTGGTTTAGAGATGGGATTTGCATGAAACAGACCCCGAGTGGTGCTTTAAGTAGTGTTCTGATTCACTGAATTTCCCCGTAGGTAGAGAACAAGAATTATGAATGTTGCTTGGCGGTGTAAAATCTAGGGGTTTCTCTGAAAGCTAACTTGCCAGAATGAGTAGGAAGTAGCCTGATTTCCAATAGAGATCCTGTATAAAATTGTTTGTCTTGACAGGAAAAGAGCTTCATGAAATGT
>NW_010151771.1:0-369 GCF_000699245.1 Pterocles gutturalis | reverse complement strand
AGCATATTTACCAGTGCTTCAGTGAAGCTATTTATAAATATCTAGGAATTCACCAAAAATCTCCTGTGACACCCATTTTCTTATCTCAGGCTTTTTCACCTCTTATTTTCCATAAGCATGATCTCTTTCTACCTCTGTTATTTTATTGGACTCACTTTCCTTATTCCCTGTTGTCCTCTCTTGTCTGCCATTCTTAATTCTCCTCTCAAGTACTTTTGCAGCATATTCAAATTGCCTTCAGCTTAAAAATTTGAGTTTAAATGGCTTAGATTTCTGAGGCTGCAACAGAGACTTTTTTGGTAGAAGATAAACACATTCTTAAACACCCATCATATGATTCTTGCTGCAGTGTGATAAAGTGAACAACGT
>NW_010151770.1:0-369 GCF_000699245.1 Pterocles gutturalis | reverse complement strand
TTCAGAAAACATTACTGATGTTTCTTAATTTTACAGTCTTTAAAATGCAGGCCGTGTGAAAGGCAGTGTTCCTGGTGTGGGTAACCACAAGATGGCAGCATGGGCTAACCCTGGGCGGCCTCACTCGCCCTGCTGGCTTTTACTCGCCCAAGTGCGATCTCAGCCACTTCACTTCTTTGTCCGTTGTAGAAAGTACACTGTACTAAGAAAGATAATACTGAACAGGCTGTCGCCTTTGGTATCAACAGCATAGTTGTATTTAAAAATCATAGTCAAATGTAGGTTGAAAGCACATATGTATTGTCTAGATCCTCTTTTCATCCAGGAGCATGTAGCAGTTGCTATTTCTTCAAATGCATCCTCTTTTCT
>NW_010151769.1:0-369 GCF_000699245.1 Pterocles gutturalis | reverse complement strand
TTTTTTTTTGATACCAGGCTACAGTGTCATCTCTACTGAGTCCACCTTGACGCTGAGAAGAGACAGCCCACCTGGGGCAACGAGCAGTTTGGTTCCACTCCCCCATGTCAGTTTTCCCCATCCTCCAGTACCTCCACTGTGGGACAGGTCTTTGCAAAATGGGTCTCTTCATGCAGACACCTCCGTGGCTGTTGGAGGCCTTGGATACATTCAGTCACGGATCTGCCTCTGAGAGCAGCTCTCAATACCCTTACAGATTTCCACAGACCTGCCCTCACCTCCCTTTGCCACATACCTTGTTTGGTGCTCAAATGCCTGGGGATAAGTAGATGAGATGAGTCACCTCAGGTACCAAAGACTGGAAGAACC
>NW_010151768.1:0-369 GCF_000699245.1 Pterocles gutturalis | reverse complement strand
TGCTGAAAACAGCCTGAAAGGAAGAATGCCACGCCACAGCTCAGGGATTTTATCTGAAAAACAGCAGATGCCGAGAAGGACTTCAGCAAGTGCTTCCAGAGCAACGTGACACAAAACTACGGTCTGATCCTGTTCGTATATTGTGTCTATCTCGATGATTCAGGAACTTGCTATTCTCTTAAGAAATATCTCAGTGACAAAGCATCTGAGAGAGCCAAGCACAAAGGTTTCTGTTGGCAAGTGGCACTTGTTTCTTCACGCCTTGCTCGTCTCCTCTCCCTCACTTTCCTCTGGCGTTGGACTTCTTTTCAAGATCTCCCCATTTCCCTGATTTTCTGATTTTTTCTATCCTTTTATTTTACTCAGACT
>NW_010151767.1:0-368 GCF_000699245.1 Pterocles gutturalis | reverse complement strand
TATCATGTTCTACAACATATACTTTGCCAAATGTGCTATCAAACTCAGGAGAGCTAGGCTGCAGTAGTTCTGGCTAACATGACTGATCTTTTACAGACAATGACTGTCAATACCACAATGAAGCAAACACATACCTCTGAAAAACATAGTTGTGGGAATTTTCCATAGGGGAAAACAATAATTTGTTAGACTGATGAGTTCTTAGTTAGCCAGGACTTTAAAGATCAACACTTGGGTCTTAAGCTCCACCTGCAAACTGCCAAGCAGGAAACTGCAGTTTGCAAAGCACAGGTTTCGTGTACTTGCAGTGTTCAGCTTAGCAAGTGTGGTGCTGTATTCTGCTCTTGGTTTCTGGACAGATTTCACAG
>NW_010151766.1:0-368 GCF_000699245.1 Pterocles gutturalis | reverse complement strand
CCCGTTTGTTGCTCTGGTTGTCTTATTATAGGTTCAAACATTCTAAGAAACAGTGACCTCTGGAAAACACAAAGATAATTAAACTTGTGTCAGTTTCAGAGAAAGGACTTTCTGACACCAACAAATTTAAACACAGAAGCTGAACTAAATGCAGTATTTTAAATCCACTGAGTTGCCAGTAGTGGTTCTTTAAAAATAGTATTAGTAGCACTGATCCAAAGTAAGATAATTTTCCACATGTAGCCCAAATGCACTGCAGTATTGCATCATTAATGTTGTACCTTCAGAATAAACGTTAATGTAAACTAGGGTGAAGTTTAGTTTCCTGAGATCACAGAATCACAAATCACAGAATCACAGAATGTTAG
>NW_010151765.1:0-368 GCF_000699245.1 Pterocles gutturalis | reverse complement strand
GCCTGGATGCTGACCACATTCAGCGCATACAGATAAGACGCCCAGGTTGAGTCACCCTGACGTCTTCAGACAAGATGTGAAGATTATACCGACCCTGGAGTCACATCAGCCTCCTCCAGGTAAAACTCGACAGACAGCCCGGGCTCCAGTCGTTCCTTCAGATCTCTTGCACAAGGAGTTGTGCACACAAAAATCATCAACACCCGGCAAAATGTGAACTCTGCAGAAAACGAAGATGGAGACCAAGGCAGGCTGCAGCTTGGGATCTCACACAGCAAAGAGATTCTGGCAGCGTAGAGGAGGATGTTGCAATGACTCCTCACAACAATGCCTACAACGCCGCGTTTCAGATTTTAAAGCTGAGAAAA
>NW_010151764.1:0-367 GCF_000699245.1 Pterocles gutturalis | reverse complement strand
GAGGACACTGTCCAAGCCCAGTGATGCTCAAGGCTCTCCCTCATGTCCTTTGCACACAGGAAGATGTAAAACTCCCTCTGAGTGGGACCCCAAGCTGCAGTTTACCCCGAACCAGGGCAGCTATGCCTTGAACGATTTGGTGCAGCTGAGCTGTGCTGGGGAGTATGTGCCATCGGTCCCCCAGATCAGATGCATTTCCAACGGGACCCAGACCTTGTGGAATGGGACTGCCACCTGCGAGGGTAAGCACAGCCCCGCATCACCCTGACCCCAGGGTCCTGAGCTGCTGGAAGACCGTCCATGATGTGGTTGTGCTTCAGCCCCACCTGGGTGACAGTCCAGGAACGGGGGACCTGGATGCCTTGGC
>NW_010151763.1:0-367 GCF_000699245.1 Pterocles gutturalis | reverse complement strand
TGGGAACACGGCGAGCGTTTGTTAGTATGCAGCTCTCTCTGCGCTGATAGCTTCCTAGCGCCGGGCTCGACTCTAATTTCACCTGTAAGTGCTGAAATTACTGACGGGGGAAATGCAAACGGGCTGTAACCCTTCCGGAGCTCCCCCGGCACCGCTGCGCCGAAAGGGAGCCACCTGAATGTCTCCCCTTTTTTCTGAATTGCTGACGGTGCTGCTGGGCGATGCCCACCCGAGGACCCTCTCCGGGGCCACACACCGGATCCACCGAGCTGGAGGCTGCGGAGACACCGGGGCAGCCCCTGGAGCTGCCACCACCCCGGGCTGGCCGTGACGCCGGCCGTGGCTGTGGCTCTGGCTGTGGCTGGGG
>NW_010151762.1:0-367 GCF_000699245.1 Pterocles gutturalis | reverse complement strand
GCCAAGGGCTAACCCACCACACATTTGTCATGTTCTTTTTTTGGCTGATGTAACTGTTAATTTCTTGTTACTGCATCCATACCTCGAATAGTTGTTTCACCACCAAAATATTGGGATTTTTCATTTTTGGGCTGATGAAATGGTCCAAAACTTGATTTCATTTTTTTCCCCAACATTAGAAATCCATTTAAATTGTGCCTTCTCTGAAAGAAAAATGGAGCAGAAAAAAAAGTATGTGACAATATTCCCTGTCAGTGACAATGATGGGCTGATCATCCTGTTCACATTCTGTGTTTAGCTATAAAATACCGCTCTGTGAAAAGCTACATGTTTCAGAGGCTGATGTTTGTGACGGGTTAGCCCTTGG
>NW_010151761.1:0-367 GCF_000699245.1 Pterocles gutturalis | reverse complement strand
TTTTTTTCTCTCTTAGTGTTCTTTCACAGCAAATACATCAGTTAATAATATTGTTTTAAAAGCAAGATTTGTGTGCATTACATTGTGCTATGCACACCAAGAGTGAATAAATGTAGTATTATATAAGTGCCAAATAAATGTCTAGATTTCTTCCTAAAAACTACAGATATAAGTTGTTTTGCTTAATTGGATGTTTCTAAGTATAACAATTGATTATTTTGTTGCTTCTATTCAAGGCTTCATATAAAACCAATCTATGACAATTTGGCAAATCAGAATTGTTTTCTAGATTATCCCAAGGTTTATCAGCAAAATTTCAGCATTCAAAGCTCAACTAACAAACACCTCAAAACTTGCTGCAGCATGG
>NW_010151760.1:0-367 GCF_000699245.1 Pterocles gutturalis | reverse complement strand
CTCCCAGCCCTCTGGGACAACGCAGCTCTTGTCATAAAGCGCTGTTCCAATCTCCTGACAGAAACGTCCCACCGCGTACTGCTAACAGAAGGTTAAATGCCATGCCAGGCAAAGGAGCGACACAAAGATCTAAGCACACCTACACAAATCTGTCAGGCGTGACCGGCCCATGAGCCTGCGTGCTCAAAGGCAGCCAGCGTCCCGACAGCACAGCCCCTGCCAGGTGGGCAGCAGAAGGGATATTCCCTGCTATGGGGGGGGGTCAAGGGCTTTGCCATGTGCCCTCTGTGTCTGCTCTTTATTTACTGCTCTGTGTTGAGGCTTTGTTTTGCTCTGCGCTATTAGGGATGTGCTCACTGTTTCTTCA
>NW_010151759.1:0-367 GCF_000699245.1 Pterocles gutturalis | reverse complement strand
AAAAAAAATCTCATCTATAATAATAATTCCAACCTTTTAAGTTCTACTCTCTGTTAAGGTCTTAAGAAGATTTATATAAAGCCTACAAGTTGTTCTCACTTCAGCTCCTTGGCAGCCTACTTTAATTTTAAAGCTGCTCATTTTTTTTGGTTTATCAGTGGGCTGGAAGGGGGGAAATAGTGACTCACTTCTTAAACACTTGCTTCTGCCCATCTCTGTCAGAAATATACCCAGCTCCGCAGTCTTCTTAAGAGTCATCTGCTTCATTTCTTGACAAACCTTAGCTTTGCATTCTCTCCAGCTAATCCCCTGTCTTTCTTCTTTCCCATATCCTTAATGCTCTTAGGAACCCTTTTCAAACTCACAA
>NW_010151758.1:0-366 GCF_000699245.1 Pterocles gutturalis | reverse complement strand
CCCAGAAGCAGTGAGCTGCAGTGATTTACACCCCAGATGCAATAAGACGCAGAGATTTACCCCCCAAAAAGCAATAAACTGCAGGGATTTAATCCCAGCCACAGTGAGTCCCGGTGATTTACCCCAGAAGCAATGATATGCAGTGATTTGCCACCCAGATGCAATAAGATGCCCTGATTTACCCCCAGATACACTGAACTGCAGGGATTTATCCCCAGAAGCAGTGAGCCACAGTGATTTACACCCCCAAACACAGTAAGCTGCAGGGATTTACCCCCATATACAGGGAGCCACAGTGACTTACACCCCCCAGATGCAATAAAACGCAGTGATTTATCCCCAAATACACTGAACTGCAGTGATTTA
>NW_010151757.1:0-366 GCF_000699245.1 Pterocles gutturalis | reverse complement strand
CTTAAACTGTATTTAAAAAAAAACTGTATTTAAAAAAAAAATAAAATTTAAAAAAGAAAATTCTTTTTTTTCAAGCTAACTCATTTTCCCCAAGAAAAGTAGTCTGAGCTCATAGCTCATGGCCAGTAGTGTTGTAAGAAACTACTAAGTGCTGGAACTGTCAATCCACAGCTGCCCAGTGCAGATGGCATAACCATATGACATGAACCAAAGTTAAACTTCGTGTGTCAGCACAGTTAGACAGATTCTGTATTGCATGTACTAAGGAGTCATTCTGTACATCATCAGGAGGGATTCCCCAGCCTGAAGAGATGCTCTTGCTCATAGTCTAGTGTGACAGTGTTTTGCCAATTGACAGGGTTAGCA
>NW_010151756.1:0-366 GCF_000699245.1 Pterocles gutturalis | reverse complement strand
TTTGCTGGGATGACCAGCCCCATTTCTTGAAAACAGTTGTGAATAGTTTTGCTCAGTTTTTCTAGGGAGGGGGGGAAGAAAACCAAAACAACAAAAACCTCTCAAAAGTTCTAAGATGACATAAAAGCCTTTAGTTAGTTCAGTTTGGTTTGGCCTGCAGGGTAAAGAAGATCTCCAGCCTCCTCTGGTCAAACTGTTTGAGAAATCTGCAGAACTAATAAAAGGCAATAGGAAGTCCAAACAGAAATCAGAGTGACAAACTGGAAGCAAAACCTGGGCAGGGAGAAAAAACCTCCAACTAAAATAATATCATCTCATCAAAGGCAATCCTGTGATTTGGCAATCATAGAATCACAGAATGGTTTG
>NW_010151755.1:0-366 GCF_000699245.1 Pterocles gutturalis | reverse complement strand
CAGCGGGTCCCCGTGGGGCGCAGCGGGGGACGCGCCTCGTGATGCTGCTCCAGACTCATAAACAAACGTCACGCGGGCACACAGCCCCGCAGAGCGGCGCGCGGGCAGGGATAGACAGCGAGAGCATTAGCCTGATTGGATTTCCCCTCCAAGCTAGTGCTGATTTGAATGTTTTGGAATGAGTGGTGAATGAAACAACTCAAGCTGCTTTCCCCGCCCCCCCCCTCGCTTTTTTTTTTCCTTTTTCTTTTTAGTTGTGGGGTTTAGGATGCACAAAGAGCCACTGAACCTGTAAGAAGCTTGCAGATAAAACAATTGAGATTTTAAAGAATTTTGTTCTATGCATCTCTTTTTTTTTTTTTTTTT
>NW_010151754.1:0-366 GCF_000699245.1 Pterocles gutturalis | reverse complement strand
ATGGGTGGTGGGTGTCTTGGGTCATGAGGACATGGGTGCCATGGGTTGTAGGGCCATGGGTGCTGGGTGCCATGAGCCATGGGGACATTGGTGGTGGGTGCCACAGGTCCATGAAATCATGGGTGGTGGGTGTCTTGGCTCACGGGTGCCGTGGGACCATGGGTGCTGGACACCATGACCCATGGGTGTTGGGGTGCACCATGGCACCAGGAGCACCCCATTTTCAGGGTGTGGGTCCCCCATGTCCCTCTGACTCCACCCGTGGTGTCCCCCATGTCCCCCTGACGCCCCGGTGACGTCCCCGGCAGGTCGGTGGTGCCGCTGGAGATCGACAACCGGCTGTGCGCGCAGGCGTCCCACCGCTGC
>NW_010151753.1:0-366 GCF_000699245.1 Pterocles gutturalis | reverse complement strand
TACCTTGGCGTTTCTCTGGGAAGCCAGCAAGCTTCACTTCCTTTCCCATTTGGCTTGCTTCAGCAAAGGAGCTATGACTGCTTGTGTGTTTACAGACCCCAGATGCTCAGCTCGGGCACGAGTGTCTCCAGGAACAGGTGGACAGCTGTTGTCCTTCCTAGGGTTTCCAGGTAGATTTTCCCTCTGGGAGTGGTGCAAGTTCTGCTGGTTGGTGTTTTGTCCTGCTTGCGTGGTTTGGATTTGAAGGGATACATTTGCAGGGTGTGTTAATTCTGGAGGTTAAGTCCTTGACATAGCAGTTGGAGAGTACTGTATTCAGAGGCTGGTTTAGGCTTGCTTTGTAAATCCATACATTTGTTAATGTAA
>NW_010151752.1:0-366 GCF_000699245.1 Pterocles gutturalis | reverse complement strand
TGGGTTCACAGTACCATTTTCACATCCACTTCATGGGGAAGAATACTGTGATTACTTGTGTGTTTTGAGGTAGTATAAAGGCAGACCATGGGAATGACTCACCAACACTTCAGGCTGCAAAGGGCTTTCTCTGTCACCCTTGCGGGCCTAAGAGTCTAGGAGGTGCTCATCTGTGGACGCTGGATCTCATGCTCACCCTAAGATGAGTGAGGGTGACACAGAGCCCTGGGGCTGTGCTCGTACCTGCCTTGTGAAGGTCCAGCCAGATCACAGCTGTCAGGAGGTGCTGCAGCCGCTCTCCTTAGGCTGCTGTACCAGGGGTGTGGTGGAGATGGCAGGGCCACTGGTGCTGCGCGTTGTCCCTTC
>NW_010151751.1:0-366 GCF_000699245.1 Pterocles gutturalis | reverse complement strand
TCCAACCCCAACCATTCTGTGACTCTGTGATTCCCCGATGAGTGACAGCTCACCCTTCACTTCGGGAGAGTGGGTGCATGGACACGTCCCCATTGGGCTACTGGAAACAGAGCGTCTCCACTGGGGATACTGGGATCTCCCTGACCACCGAGATGCCATCACCCCGTTGGTCCCGCTCTGCTGCCTTCAGGTGCCTCCACCCTGCCCACCTCACCTCTCCTGGCAGAAACATTTCTCGCAACGCTGCCTGGGAGGGGGCCAAGACTGAGCTGGAGACGGGACCCTCCACCCCACGGTGTCCCTGCACTAGGGGTGGCCCCGATGCGGATGCTGGGGGTCCCGGCGCTCACCTTCCTGCTCCGCGCA
>NW_010151750.1:0-366 GCF_000699245.1 Pterocles gutturalis | reverse complement strand
GGAGGTTGTTCTGCCCTCGAAAGGATTTTTTGGGAAATATTCCGATAAATTCCGGGCGAGGGGGAGGCAGGAGCCCCGACATCCCTCCTGGGGGTGGGCGAGGGGCCACGGGGACCCCGGCACACGGGTGGGGGTGAGGGGACACGCGTGTGTGTGTGTGCGTGGGAACGTGCCCGTGGGCATGGGTCACGCGTGTCTGCCCGGGCACACGTGTGTGTGCGCGCGTGGGAATGCTTGTGCGTGTGTCTGGGAACACGCGTGTGCGTGTGGGCATGTCCCCGTGTGCGTGGATCGGGCGCGTTTGCGTGGACACGCGTGTATCTGTGCACGGGTCGTGCGTGTGTGCCTGGGAACACGTGTGTGTGT
>NW_010151749.1:0-365 GCF_000699245.1 Pterocles gutturalis | reverse complement strand
TTCACTAATGAAAAAAAAAAATCAGCATTTTCTCTACTAGGTGAGGTAGCTATTTTATTTCTTCTTTCTTTTACATTGTTTTTATAACTATGATCTATTCAGATAAAGCAATTTAATCTTTTCTTCTGCTCGAATGTGTGGAATCTAGAATATGGTCTTTTGACATTTTTATTGCAAGATAAATGAAGAATTTAAACTGTATTTTCTGATTCATATAAGTAAATCATCAGAACTGTAGATACATCATTAATGTTCAAATGAATAAACAGAGACCATTCTCATACTGAGGGCCAAATTTTCCTTAGTGATAAGAGATCTGCACCATATCAGATCTGCTTTCCCCATCAGATCTTAGAAGGGTTGTG
>NW_010151748.1:0-365 GCF_000699245.1 Pterocles gutturalis | reverse complement strand
AGCACTAACTTCCACTGGACTCTGTTTTGATGCAAGTCTGTAGTTTGGCACTGTCCATGCTAATCTCTTGTAATTTATTCAATTGCTAAATAGTTATTTGTAATAGCAGTTTGTGTGTGTAAAATGCTGTGTGCATCACAGTGTTCTAATTCAGTGACAAAGAAAAAATGCCACTCTTGTTCCTTTGGTGATAGTAACAAACACCTGTATGGATATCCATGGAATAATTTAAAATAAGACCTTAATTTCTGAAGAAGACTGAAATGCCATCTTTTGACTCCTCCAAGAGGGTAGTGTATAGCAGTGCTTTGTGTTATGACGTTACACTTTGTCCTAGGAAACAGGACTTGGTTGCACTTTCATTG
>NW_010151747.1:0-365 GCF_000699245.1 Pterocles gutturalis | reverse complement strand
CGGGGGCTCGGAGATGAGCACCCAGCACTGGCCCATCCGCTTGGCTGGCTACCAGGAGCCTGTGCCCTACGTGACAAGCGACGTCTACTCCTTCCGTGACAGCTTTGGTGGCATCCTCGAGCGCTACTGGCTCTCCTCCAAGGCGGCGGCCATCAAGATCAATGACTCCGTGCCCTTCCACCTGGGCTTCAATGCCACTGAGCGCACCCTCTTCTTCCAGGCCCGCTACAAGGACTCACCCTACAAGCCCCCACCAGGGCAGCCACCCTTCCCCGAGCTCAGCTACCGGGTGTGTGTGGGCTCCGATGTCACCTCTATCCACAAGTACATGGTGCGCAGGTACTTCAACAAGCCCTCCAAGATTC
>NW_010151746.1:0-365 GCF_000699245.1 Pterocles gutturalis | reverse complement strand
AAAAACTATAGAGACTGGAATGTTGTGGCATACACAGAAATAAAATCTATGTTGAGTAACAGAAAATAGACTGTGAGCAAGATAATGTAGCTGGAATGTTATGGTGGGGTCTTTTGTTTGTTTTCAGTCCTGCTCACTTTCCAACCTCTGGGGATGTTCTTTCAATACTCTGTACAGTGAAAGCTTGTTTTGTATATTTACTATTAGACAATGTATTGTTGTTTGCTTGCAGCTTGCGTGTCTTCTGGAATGGGGGCAGACCTTCATATTTCATGTGGTGTGCCGAGAGTTTGAACTGGAAAGACCAAAATCTGTAATAATATGCCAGCATGGAATTGATCGTCGATTTTGTGACTCTAAGGTAA
>NW_010151745.1:0-365 GCF_000699245.1 Pterocles gutturalis | reverse complement strand
TGTTTTAAAGTACTTTTTTTCCCCATGATACTGTGCAGCAGTGCTGAAAACCGCAGGCAGAAGAGAGAGACAGCGTTAACACTAATATACCAAGGGGGTGAAGTTCCAAGCAGCAGCATCCGTTATCTACAGATAAGATGCTTTTCAGTCTTGGCCAACACAGGTAGTGGATGTGGTTACTTGTAGCTCAGTCTGAAACAATCAAAGTGACGAAAAAGGATTAGATGTCAAAATGCTTGAAGCGTGTCCCTTTGATCAGGATCAAAATCAAGTCTGAACGTTGAATATAATGTGCTAGTACACTTCAGTGGTCCTTTGAAGAAGAAAAAACTTAAATTCATGAACATGTAATACTGTTGCTACGA
>NW_010151744.1:0-365 GCF_000699245.1 Pterocles gutturalis | reverse complement strand
AGACATGGAAAGGGAATGCTCTTGCAGAACTATTCCTTTGCAGAACAGAGCACAAACCTTCCACAGAAATACACACTAGACTGGCAAGGATTGCTCTTCCTCAGAGCTTGTTAGGACAAGGTATGAAACAATTCTGACATCCACATCCCACCTGGTCTTTCCCTTTCCCTGACACACTGCAGTTTCAGTTGAAGATAATATTAGCATGAGTTTTCTCTGATTGGTTATATTTCAGTATTTTTGTTTGGAGATGCATGATTTGGAGTTCTCCAGATGAGACTGGGTGTCTCATAGAATCATAGGATGCTGGGAAGTTTCTAGACAAAAGTCCTGCTTGGAGCAGGAACATCAGCAGTGCTAGACAT
>NW_010151743.1:0-365 GCF_000699245.1 Pterocles gutturalis | reverse complement strand
TCCGTGAAGCAGATTTTTACTTTTAAGTACTGGCATTGTAAAGGAACTTCCCCAAGATGTCTCGAGGATACCAACAGTTTTGTTGGATGGTTGTTTGGTTTGGTTTTTGTTGTTTTTGTAAATAGCCTAGAACATGAAGAGGCAGAAAGACTGGAATCAGTGCCCTAAGGAAGGATTAAATTTGAAACCATTCTCAGCTTTCATGGTGCTGAATTTATACTTTTCTACAGTAAGCCTTCAAAATGTAAGTGGCAGGAAGTGGGAGAATATGAGCAGGTTAGTCCACCCACAAGAAAATCTGCTACAACTTTCATGCCTGAAAATTAATACAACCCATATGGATTTAAAAAATGGCTAGTCTTTAT
>NW_010151742.1:0-364 GCF_000699245.1 Pterocles gutturalis | reverse complement strand
AACCAGTGAAAAGTACAGTAAGAAAGAAAGAGTCTTGCATCTCATTACATAAATCGGGGGCATTAGGATTACTGGGCCAAGTAGGTGAAAGAGATGTTTTGCTTCATTTCAAGTTTGCAATGAACAGTACCCCACTTTGATAATACCTTTTGCAACACAAGTGGGGTATGAGGGCTGTGAAAACCAATTTTTTTTAGTCTTGAGAATTTTTGTATTCATCAAGTCCATGGATGTTAATTAGCTTCATCTTGTGGAAGGTCAGTTTTTTCCTTTTTTTAAAAAAAAAAGTAGTCTCAAGTAGGATTTTCTGAATGATGGAATCTAATCTCAAAAAAGGCCACTTCAGCAGCGTGTTTTTAAAGAG
>NW_010151741.1:0-365 GCF_000699245.1 Pterocles gutturalis | reverse complement strand
CCTTGCTCTCTTGAGTCCCTCTCACAAGGGTCACTTCTCGGCCATCTGCTGTTTCCTATGTACCATGTCTAAAGTGTACTGCTAACTGACAGTTATGTGCTTGTGATTCTTGGCTGTATGTATTTCTTGACACCTTTAATGACTCTTCTCTGTTCTCTTTGCCTGCTTGTGTTGACTTTCACTCTAAATACTTGGCATGGATGTGTTTCTCCTGGGGACAAATCAACTGTTCTGCTTGTACAGTTGCTATTTAGACTTTTCGTGAATAGCCTCAGTATCACATTTGATCCTGAACTTCTCAACTGATACCTTTCCTCTACCTGCAAGTCTCATTTGCTATATATAACATTGGGATTTTTTTTTTT
>NW_010151740.1:0-365 GCF_000699245.1 Pterocles gutturalis | reverse complement strand
CAGGTGCTCAGCAATGGATGGAGCACTTGAAGCTCCTTGAAAGGAGTTGGGGTCAGAGCAGGGCCAGCAGCCCCCAAAACCCGGTCCCTGGCGTCAAGGAGAGGCCCGCAATCGTGCTGGTCCCCAAAAGGGAAACTGAGGCACGGAGTGAGAGAGAACCACCACCCGAAAGCCCAGCGGTGCAGCTAAATTCAGCCCCTGTCCCCCGAGCACCAGCTCTGGTCCTTGCTTTGGGGTCACTGACCAGCTGGGATATGGGGTCCTCGGCAGAGGGGTGGCAGTGATGCTGCTCAGCATCCCCGTGGCTTTGGGGCTGATCCTGCCTGTGCGGAGCAGCATCCCCGTGGGTTTGGGGCCGATCCTGC
>NW_010151739.1:0-365 GCF_000699245.1 Pterocles gutturalis | reverse complement strand
TCTCCCCGTGCTGCACGTGGGTCTGGCTCAGTGGGGACAAGCGGGCGCTTCACAGCCCCACGGGTTGTTCCCGGCTCTGCCGCTGGCTGGCGGTGGGGTGTTGGGCTCGGTACAGTCCTTTCCAAAGGATACCTGGAGCTGCTGCAGGATTTTCTGGCCAAGCTCTACAGCCTTCTCGAACCGCATCGGTGATTTATTTGAGCTGTTTTCCCAAGAGGCTGCTAAAAAGATCCACCAGACTTTTTTAATCCAATTAATTCCTGCTTTTCTTACCCTTTTATTAAACTGAGAACTTTGTGTGCCAACGTTTCAAAACATTCAGTGTTCCTTTGAGCTCCTTAGCTGGAGCAAAGCCTTTTTTTTTT
>NW_010151738.1:0-364 GCF_000699245.1 Pterocles gutturalis | reverse complement strand
TGCAACCTTCTGCAGCAAATGTGACTAATGCGCTTGTTTTCCTCTGCTCCTTTAAGCAAAGCAAATCGGCTGTGAGATTGAAGGAGGACATGAAAAAGATAGCTGTGCTTCCACTGAGCAAGCAGAGGGACACAGCCTGTCCAAAGGTGTTTCGTGTGAGTTTTCTGGAGCTTCAGCAGCAGGGACTGAGCAAGAACGGCATCCCCATTGTTGTGTGGAATATAGTTGAGTACCTCACCCAGCATGGTAAGCTAATGGAGTCACTTTTGCTTAGCAGTGCTCGTTATGTAAGACTCTCCAAAGGGAGAGATCCATCTTTTTTTGTGGTGCGGGGACTGAATAAGGTTGTGGCAGTAACCACATG
>NW_010151737.1:0-364 GCF_000699245.1 Pterocles gutturalis | reverse complement strand
GCGATGCACAGTCACTCAGGGATGCACCATCTGTTCAAACAAGTGATTTATTGGCATCTTTGCCCACAGTCAATCTCCCCGAGGGAAGGAACTCTCTCGAAGAGGGAGGGCAGTCACCGTCCAGGGGGTCACAGAAGTCTCTGTTGTAAGAGCTCTGTGCGTGAAGAACTCTGTCAGTGTCCATAGAACAGCAGTCTGATGAGCCGGTCTCGCAGGTCCATGAACTCACGCAGTGCCTTGGCGTGGGCAGCCGGATCCTGCGCCAAGTGCTGGAAGAGGTTGAGGGGTTCAGCCTCTCGGGTGGGTAAGGGCACAGAAGCCAGCTCAGTCATGTTCTCATTGCCGATGAAGAAGTGGTCGAGGC
>NW_010151736.1:0-364 GCF_000699245.1 Pterocles gutturalis | reverse complement strand
TGAATATAGGTAGTCTTAGCTACTAGGAGACCTGAATTTTATCCTTTGCTCTTTAACAGGATTTCTCTGTGAACATGGTCAATTCATTTAATGCAGTTCTAGTTTAGGTTTCTGCCATCTCAAAAGGAAAAGTTTAATTAAGGAATTAGGTTTGCAGTGTGCCCTTCACAAAATAGGATTGAGAGTACAAAGCTTTACTGCAAACATGGCCTGATTCCAAACCTGTGCTCAGAACCAGGGACAGTTTTCACTTCTCACTAGTAACTCGTGAAGGTGATTGTGTGGTTATCCTGGGCAGGTAGCCACTCATAAATGAGAGGAAAGTGTCATAATGTTATGAAGAGAAAATAAATTAATTGCCTTA
>NW_010151735.1:0-364 GCF_000699245.1 Pterocles gutturalis | reverse complement strand
TCCTCGTTGTCCCTGAGCCCCTCCGGGGCAGGAGGAGCGCTCTGCCAGTCGCTGTTGTCCTCTCCTGTCACCTGTGTGCCCATCGTGCTGCTGGGCTGCTCCTGGGCATCAGTGTTGGGGTCCTGACAGAGCTCTGGGACCAGGGGGTTCACCGACATGGTTTGGACGGCCATGTCTTGTCCTTGGGACAGCTCTTTTCCTGGGCTCTGTAGAAAAACCTTGCCCAGAACCTCAGATACGATGTTCTGGGCGGTCTGCCACACAGCCACAACGTAGGCCGCAGAGCTGTAAGGGGCAGGACCCCGGCTCTTGGTCTGTCCTGGTTGACGTGGTGGTTCCTGCGCCTCCTCCTGTCCCGTGGCAG
>NW_010151734.1:0-364 GCF_000699245.1 Pterocles gutturalis | reverse complement strand
CCAGCTCCTGCTTTGAGCCCAACAACCAGATGGTGAAGTGTGACCCAAGACATGGGAAGTACATGGCCTGCTGCATGCTCTATCGTGGTGACGTAGTTCCCAAAGAAGTCAACGTAGCAATTGCTGCCATCAAGACCAAGAGAAGTGTCCAGTTTGTTGACTGGTGTCCAACAGGTTTCAAGGTGAGTACAGCTGCCATGAGCTTCTCTTTAATGTTTAAAGGGCAAGTTAAGTCGTAGCGGAGAACTTGTATTTAAAGTTTTAGATCTTGTATGTTTTCCACTTGTGAGAATAAGGAACATATGAAAGATGCATTTGTATAATATATTCCTTTTCTCCTTTGGACATCCCATTGACACAGACT
>NW_010151733.1:0-364 GCF_000699245.1 Pterocles gutturalis | reverse complement strand
CAAAAAAGTCAGCAAAACCTTATAGAATAGTTCTGCCTGTTTTCTGCTGAATAATAATAAAAAAAAACCCTAGTAAAGACCAAGGTTGCTTTGATACCTATTTCGTGCTCTGGCCATGCTTTTAGATTTTCTTCTTTCAAAACGTTCTTCATCTGAAGAGGTTGTATCACTGCTGTGAATGGCATGCTTCTTTCTCCTATTGAAGTAGCAAAATAAACATAAAACTCAGCCTTCTTTGCAGTAGACTGTCATGTTTTGATTCTTTTATAAAAACAAAATCAAAACAGCAAGTACAGTACTGTCCAGGTTTAAGATGCATGCAAATCTTAGTTTTATTAAGTAAGTATCAAAATAGTCTGTGAGG
>NW_010151732.1:0-364 GCF_000699245.1 Pterocles gutturalis | reverse complement strand
TTTTTTTTTTTTTTTTTTAATTTGGCATGAAGTATACCAATGAATAATAAAATTTGCTCATTAGTATCCTTTCTAATTGTCTTAAGCCTCAGTGCCTGCCATGTTTATAAGTGAGCTTGACTTAGTTTTCCAAATGAGTTCTGCTGAAGTTTCTTACATGAATGAACTTACAAGCCTTTGTCTTTGTGGTCTGAGGGAGGGAGAACAGCAAAGGGAGCAGTGAAGACAATTTTAATTCAGCTATTTAGTCCAGAACATTTGTCAGTAAAGAATGCTGTCTTGCCCCTCTTAGGGGGAAATGATACATACTTGAACGGGATAAAAAAATCCATTAATCACATAGAATCATAGAATGGTTTGGGTT
>NW_010151731.1:0-364 GCF_000699245.1 Pterocles gutturalis | reverse complement strand
CCCAAGTCCCTGACCCATTTTCGGGGCGGCGGCCGCTTTACTTACCACTTCAGGACTAATCATATGATTCCATTACAGCTCTTCACAACTCCTAATTCTCGGCTCAATTTCCATGATCTTAGTAATATTTCAATGATGACGAGACATTGTTCGAGAGAGTACCTTTCAAGGCCACCACACACCCACAGTCCAAAAAGGTCTACGATACGGAATAATCCTATTCATTACATCCGAAGCATTCTTTTTCTTAGGGTTTTTCTGGGCATTTTTCCACTCTAGCTTAGCACCTACTCCAGAACTAGGTGGACAATGACCTCCCACAGGAATTAAACCCCTCAACCCTCTAGAAGTCCCACTACTAAAC
>NW_010151730.1:0-364 GCF_000699245.1 Pterocles gutturalis | reverse complement strand
CTGCATTCTCAACTCCAGTATACTTTTCAGGTCTCCTTAGAAGTCCTCCAAGTGTACAAGCATTATTATATAGGCTCAGATATTAAGTCACGGGATATTTTGTGTGTCTCGGTTTCCCAGGCTCTCATTTCCTTACCACAGCTCATGCTCCAGAAAGCACAGCTATCAGGGATGACATTGCCCTCCCAGGGTGGACCCGAATCAGTGCTTTTGGTCCTACTGGGGGCCCATCACAGTCCACTAGTTTGTGGTCTCCAGGTGCAACTGTTTCAGGACATTGTAGCTGGGAGCGACTGCTGCGCATTTAATTTTTTGTTGGTTTTGTTGGGTTTGCAAGCCATCTTGGGAACAAAGAGGAGGAGAA
>NW_010151729.1:0-364 GCF_000699245.1 Pterocles gutturalis | reverse complement strand
TCTTCCCTGGTTCAGCACTCAGCCAGGCCATGCCAGCATGGCACAACCACAGCTCTAACTTGAGCAAACTCATGCAGCACTGTGACACGCCTCCCCCACCACCATGTTTGGGATCGGATTTCAGTAAAGAAAAAGGATTCAGTATCATTAATTCAGTTAGGTGGTTACAGAACTGATCTCAGGCACTCTGTTCAAGCAAAGCACCAGCCTGTAGGAGCTGCACCAATTGAATTAACCTTTACTTGATAACATTTTTTGCAAGATAAGAGCTTTAGGAAATAGGACTCCCATCTAAGTCAAAGACATTTCCAGTTTTTACTACCAGGGAAACATGGCATGGCTCCAGGAGCACTACTGGTAGAGG
>NW_010151728.1:0-364 GCF_000699245.1 Pterocles gutturalis | reverse complement strand
GTAAGTCCCTATGGGAAAAGACACCGAAACAACTGGACTGAGAATCACTATTTCAGATCAGCCCATACAGATCACTACAAGTATAACTTTCTGAGTCTTGCCAGTGCCATGATCTTGCTTTACAAGGTACTTACAAAAAGAAACTTAACTCGTATAGAGAATACCTGCTTCAGGGGCTACCTCTGGAAAACTTACTACTTTGAATGTATGTCACACTGTGATGTACGGTCAAAAGGATGACAAATAAAACTTGTTCATGCAGCTGCAGCTCTAGAATGTGTCAGCCAAGGCTTGTTTTAAAGGCAAGTTTATGCTTGAGTACGAGTTACTCAGATTGCAGTAACTGGGTTTTTTTTTTTTTTTT
>NW_010151727.1:0-364 GCF_000699245.1 Pterocles gutturalis | reverse complement strand
ACAAATACGCTGTGACAAATACACTGCTACGTAGAGACTGTATGTGTAGATATATGGATATATACTATTTAGAAATACATACATGCTATAAGGGGGGAAAATTCCTTCCAATAATAAATGACCTTCAATAGCTCCAATCACGTCAAATTTAAACACAATATTTTCTTACTACAAAATGCCTCTCTTGTGATTATCACAACAAGGGCTTTTTGTAATTCTGTATCTTGAAAGACTTCATTACTTTCCTAAAAGCATTTATTCAAAAAAGGACCTATTCAACTGATTCTATAATCATTTCACTTTTTTTAAGCCTGATTTGTATCTAAAAGTTTTGCATACAGATACATAGTGAACCTGCAGGCTT
>NW_010151726.1:0-364 GCF_000699245.1 Pterocles gutturalis | reverse complement strand
CTACAATTTGACAGTCATGATTCAAGAAACACCTTTCCAGCATTTTCTCCTCTGAGTCTTAAGGTCAAACCCCTCCCTCACCTTTCTCCTTTCTGAGAAGACAAAGCTGTGCTAGTGTTGGCATCCAGTCTGTACCCAGTCCTGGCTCTGAACTACTTGCTCCACATGCCTCCCTCCTGCTGCCCTGCATGGTTGGCCTGTGCTGGAAGCAGCCCGAATGTTTTGCATAATGTGGAAGCCAAACTCTTAAGTGCCAAACTTCCTTGTTATGCAGATAATCACTGTTTAGTAGATGCCATGCCACAGGATGTTTCCAAACAATCCAAGTAGCCATTGCATGTACGGATTGTTTCCAGGGCATGTT
>NW_010151725.1:0-364 GCF_000699245.1 Pterocles gutturalis | reverse complement strand
TTTCTGTATATAGCAATGTTGCTGCCTTTTTTTACCACTTCGTGCGGTAGGTGCCTTATACTGCTCAGAAGACTCAAACTTCAGAAGGTTTAATCCAGTCGTTTAGAATGTTTTCTCATGGGCTGAAGTAGAGGAGGATATGATAGCAAAGAGTTCAAATAGCTTTGATGTAGTTACACAGATGTACAGTAATATCTGAGAATAAACACATCTGTCTGATTTTTAGAATTTTCATTGTATTCTATTTCAGAAGTTGCATGCAAAACAGAAACATTTCTCACAAATGTTATAGTGATGGGAAAACATAAAATGCTTTTATTTCATCTTGAGCAACAAAACCAAATTGAATTTAATTTTCCTGTGA
>NW_010151724.1:0-363 GCF_000699245.1 Pterocles gutturalis | reverse complement strand
TTTAATGCCGGTTGGAATAGCAATAATTATAGTAGCAGATGTAAAGTATGCTCGAGTGTCTACGTCTATTCCAACTGTGAATATGTGATGTGCTCAGACGATAAAGCCTAGGAATCCAATAGATAGTATAGCTCATACTATTCCCATATAACCGAATGGTTCTTTTTTACCTGTATAATAGGTTACTACGTGCGAGATTATTCCGAAGCCTGGGAGAATTAGGATGTAAACTTCTGGGTGGCCAAAGAATCAGAAGAGGTGTTGATATAGGACTGGGTCTCCTCCTCCGGCGGGATCGAAGAATGTAGTGTTTAGATTTCGGTCTGTGAGGAGTATGGTGATGCCAGCAGCAAGGACTGGGAG
>NW_010151723.1:0-364 GCF_000699245.1 Pterocles gutturalis | reverse complement strand
TTTTTTTATGGCATACTTGGAACCTTCATGCATATTGCAAACTGCAAGTGTTCCACAAATTAATTCAGGTTTGAACTCAAAACAAAACTTTTAGGAAAACATTCCATATCAAATTATTCTCCTATTTTAGAACTGATGCACTTTGTCATGGACCATACATGCCACAAACAGTATAAGCGTCAGGAGCTGTGTGGCTGCACCAGTGTGAAATTCCTTGTGGCTGATTTCTCCGTCACTACTGAGCTCCACAATCTTAGTTCATTTATTATTAGTGACAACACTTAGTTTAAAGCTGGCTCTGTGGGCTCTGCACTCACTAACAGCTTGCCCACTAGTATCCTCCCAGGGAGGAAGGTATTTCCCT
>NW_010151722.1:0-363 GCF_000699245.1 Pterocles gutturalis | reverse complement strand
TCAATTTTATATTTGGCTTCTGGTATTAATAGTAAATTCTTGTTGCTTTCCAGTTTCCCCAGAATGCTTACCATTGATGTAATCTGATTTTTAATGCCTTAGTCTGTGTAAGCAGTCACAGATCCAAATTAATATTTATGAACCCTGCTACTTTAGTGGCATTGTTCCTTACACGTACTCCACAAATTGAGGGAGGGTCCTAATATTTGTGATCTTTTCTCAAACAGCAGGAAATTCTCAATGGAATAAATGCTTGGGTGTCAGTATTATACAAATGCACTGGATTCTGTTTTCCTGGCTTTATTTAGCATACTGGAAACTACAAATCTACCTTTAGAATCATAGAATCAGAGAATCATTAAG
>NW_010151721.1:0-363 GCF_000699245.1 Pterocles gutturalis | reverse complement strand
CTGCTAAAAATAAAAGATCAATTCCCTCTTTCCTGGAGAAGAAATTAAGGAAAAAAACCTTTTCATGTTTTGAATCGAGTGTACAAGGCTGAAGGGTGAAGGTGGAGATGAGATTGTCTCCTGAGAGCAGCAAATTTGTCAATTTAGCAAATTAGAGAGAATCTGCTTGCACTTTTTAAGTAGTCAAGTACCAAAATAATGTCAGTGAGTAGGCAGGGCTGGGGTGGGAATTGCTTGCACGGCTGAGCAGAGCCATGGATTTTGACAGGTCTGTTCACACAAGAGCCCGTTTGCTAACACCAGCTCCAGGAGGCTGGTCGTGATGATGTTTTCCATTCCCTTTCCATCCCTGTGGCCAGTGTC
>NW_010151720.1:0-363 GCF_000699245.1 Pterocles gutturalis | reverse complement strand
CAGGAGGAGCGTGGAGGGATCCAGGATTTCTCATTGCAGACGAGACCCTGAAAACTCCCTCCACCTCTCAACAGAGCCAGAAACCTTCTGCAATCCCAAGGTGGCAACTTCTCACCTTTTATTTTGCAGTTCTTCGATCGCTTGAAGCTGTTTGGGATGCCGGCGAAGCACCAGCCGGATTTCATCTACCTGCGGCATGTCCCCCTGCGGAAGGTGCATCTCTTCACCCTGATCCAGCTGCTCTGCCTCGTCCTGCTCTGGGCCATCAAGGCGTCCCCCGCCGCCATCGTCTTCCCCATGACGGTAAGAATGAGCGCCGCTCGGCAGCGGGACGTTTGCAGTGTCAGAGTGAGACGTAGCATC
>NW_010151719.1:0-363 GCF_000699245.1 Pterocles gutturalis | reverse complement strand
CTCCCCAACTCCCACTGACGGTTTAATTTTCCTGGGGGTTGGGGGGGAGAAGAAAAGCACTAGATAATTGTGGCGGAATGGGCTGATAAGTAATGTTTGGTATCCTTTTTACAACCGTTCCCCAGGGGCCCATTATGGTAATTTTTCTTCTATAACTGGCAAATTGTATAACAAGTCAGATGATAAACTAGCAAGCCAGGCAGAAATTTGCATTTTAATACAACTGTCTAAATCATTTCTCCCCGTCGGGCCGGACAGGGCACTTCAGCCGTTCCTGCTGCGCGGGGTGGTTGGGGGCTGAGGGTCGGGACCCCCCTGGCTGCCCCTGGCAGGGGTCTGTGGCCCCACGGGTGGGTCCATGCC
>NW_010151718.1:0-363 GCF_000699245.1 Pterocles gutturalis | reverse complement strand
CGGCCACCAGCGGTCCCTGGGTCCAGCCAGGAGAAGGCGAAGCACGCTCTTCACTGGTATGATGGATTTTCATTTCAAAGCCAGTTCACACTTTCCACAGTATTCAGTAACAGACAGAAGGCAAATGCACATTAAACATCATCCAGAATACTGTCAAGATTGTCACTTTAAGTGCTTGATAAGCAACTTGAAATAAAACCGAATTTCTCAGTGGAGTTCCTTTAACAATTTCTCTCAATACAACAGTAATATTGTACATTTATATTGCAACTTCGGTACAAAAAAGCGCTAAATGTCAATGATGATGGTGATGGACAGGATAATTGCCCATTTTACAGGTAGATAGAGATTTAGTCACTCTCC
>NW_010151717.1:0-363 GCF_000699245.1 Pterocles gutturalis | reverse complement strand
AAAACAGTGTTGATAATACAGGGATGTTTATTTGAATTTATTGATGGTTGGAGACCTGTGGTTTCTCTGGAGAGTTTCATAAGTACCAAAATAGGAGAGTCTGAGAGTGATACCCAGATCAAAGCAAATTACTCAGACTTTCAGCAACACGCATTCCCTAAAAACCTCAGCAGGTATAGAAGAGGACCAGGAGTCAGGGAGTTAAAATAATTTTTCGAGTGCTACCTTAAAGCAGCATGCATACAGATGTGCTGTGGCAAGACATTGTTTTTCAGGATTTGGTGAGAGCTGTGGTTCTGTCCTTTCACTTTTCATCGAACAACTAAGGGAACTCGCTTGATAGCAGTATGCGTTTAGGATGTT
>NW_010151716.1:0-363 GCF_000699245.1 Pterocles gutturalis | reverse complement strand
TTTCCCCCCCCTCTTTTTTTTTTTTTTTTCCTCTCTCCCCCCACTGATGCTCACCCAGAGCTGAGGAGAGGGGGGGTAACAAAAAAAAAAATTAGACAGGAAAAAAAAAAAAAGTGTCGGGAGATTTCCTCCCACCCCCTCCTCCTAGCTATAATTAGCGAATTGATGAACTGATTTAGGGGGAAAAAAAAATGTAAAAAAAAAAAAAAATCGAGTGCATCTCTCCTGCCTCCCAGCCGGAGGTGCTTGCCTACATCACCGCAAGGATGCCAGAAGCCTGAGAAAAGGAGGCTGGAGGGGCGGCGGGTTGTTTTTTAGGAGAAGGGTGGGGTGTTTGGGGGTGGGGGGGGTGGAAAGTCTTCA
>NW_010151715.1:0-363 GCF_000699245.1 Pterocles gutturalis | reverse complement strand
TTGTAACAGCACACTCTCCTCCTGCCATTCTTCCTTCACTTTCTCTCCAGCTCTTGTTTCTCACCCTCTGATTGCCAATCTCCCATGATGTCCAGCAACCAGGAAAATTGTCTCTGCTCTCTGACTGTTGAGGTCCCATGGAAACACCCTCTGGGCACAGCCTGTCGCGCAGGCAGCAGGAGGGGCCAGTGCAGAGCGGGCCGCTGACGCAGATACCATGGGAATACCCAAGGGGTTAAGGCTGAATGCCTGGGCCATGAGAGAGAGAGAAGAACAATTTGGGGTGCAGATTTTTAAAATCAATATGGTGGGGGAAGGATTGATCACCTAATGGTTGTACCTAGAGGCAATATGAGGTGTCAG
>NW_010151714.1:0-362 GCF_000699245.1 Pterocles gutturalis | reverse complement strand
ACCGGGCCTGATCACCCGGTTGTCCTGTACGTGCCGTGTGAAGGCACTCAAGATGATCTGCTCCACAACCCTCCCTGGCACCGGGGTCAGACTGACAGGCCTGTTGGTCCCCAGATCCTCCTCCCAGCCCATGTTGTAGATGGGCGTCACATTTGCTAGCCTCCCATCAACTGGCACCTCCCCGGCTAGCCAGGACTGCTGATCAATGGTTGGAAATGGCTTGGTGAGCACTCCCGCCAGCTCCCTCGGTACCCTTGGTTTGATCCCATCAGACCCCATAGACCTGTGCGTGTCTAAGTGGGGTAGCAGGTCGCTAACCATTTCCCCTTGGTGATGGGGGCTTCATTCTGCTCCCCATCCCT
>NW_010151713.1:0-363 GCF_000699245.1 Pterocles gutturalis | reverse complement strand
GGGGGGGGGGAGCCATGAAAGCCATCAGGGTCACCTGTGGTCCCCAGGGGTTGTGCTGCTGGTGATGTTCTTCCAGATGGCCTGGAGCAACCAAGCGTGGACATCACCTGCAGATGTGGGAGCAGGTGGGAGCAGCCTGATTGTCCCTCCCTGGATCTCCTGCTCCTCACCGGTGCTGGGGACATGGGGCTGTTCCCCGCCGCAGCAGGTACCTCGCTCTGCAGGTGTCCAGCACCAGCTGCCCAAGGCCCAACAGGGACAGGCTGTGTCCCCTGGGAGAGGAGACCTGAGGACACTGACACCAAAGGCAAGATGTCCTCCCCCTGCCCCTCAGCCCGGTGTCCCCCTCCTCGGGTTAGTTGG
>NW_010151712.1:0-362 GCF_000699245.1 Pterocles gutturalis | reverse complement strand
AAAAACATGAAAAAGAAGGAAAATATATTTAAAATGCTTTCACTGCCTTTAAGTACTGAGGCTTTCAAAGATTTTGTCTGGTTTTCTTTCCCTTCAGCTGAACAGATTTTAATAAGGCCTGTTTGACAGTCTTCAAATACTTTACTTGTTCTTATTTGAAAGAATAAAGAGTCAGTTTAGATGGTTTGTAGAACAATTTTTCATAGAAAAGTTTTATTTTATTTCCCTGAAATTAAAGCACAAACACACAAACGTGGGGCAGCAATAAAGGAGAAAAATTTGAAAGAAACGTCTATTTGTGGTATTTCACATGAACGTGACAGTCTGGGTAAAGTGGGTTTTTTTGTTTTGGTTTGGTTTTT
>NW_010151711.1:0-361 GCF_000699245.1 Pterocles gutturalis | reverse complement strand
CCACTATTCACACTGTGCTACATCATCTCTTCCTCACACAAGTCTCACCTTGAAGCTAATGACATTTTTGCCTGAAAATTAAAAGCCACCTCGGTATCTTGAAGATTACCTGCTAGATTACATGGAAATAAAGTGGCTCACTTCCAGTGAGCCCGCGCACCGTTAGTATCTAGAGGAAATCAACAATTCATTTCCCATAATTAAAGAAAATTCTTAATGTATTTTACTAGAGCAAGTAAGGCCAAGGACAGAAAAAGATGGCAAAGCAGTAGGCACAAATATGATTTTATTGAAGGTTACTATGATGTAAAGAAAGAAGTCTATATGAATATATTGTGATCTGATCTAGGTGTCCTGCTCC
>NW_010151710.1:0-361 GCF_000699245.1 Pterocles gutturalis | reverse complement strand
AAACTTGAAGTGCATAGTGAGCAGTTTGCAGATATCCAGACAGCCCTACACTTGTATAGAGTGTTTATAAACATGAGCAAAATTCAAGTACAATACTGGTTGCTCAGAGCTGCAATTTGAACTGAGCCAGGACTAATCTGAGAACTCATCAGTTTGATTAAAGCCTTTTGTACAGCTCGGCTAATTGTGTCCCAGTGCATCAATTTAGCTACTGTAGCCAAAAATATTTTTTGGATAAGCTGATTACGTGTTGCTGGTAACTAGCTGTCAAGTAAATACCTGTCTTAATCAAGGTACAATAAAAAGCAGATATATTTTTCAAAATAAATTGATAATTAAGAAGATAATCTAGCAGTCTTTG
>NW_010151709.1:0-361 GCF_000699245.1 Pterocles gutturalis | reverse complement strand
ACATTGAGCCGTTGACTAGAACTCTTTGAACGCAGCCAAAGTGTCCTTGGAGCACTGTCCCTTGCAGGTGAGGAAGGCATCCATGACTCCACCAGAGCCCTGGCCACCAGACCCAGCTTTGCTGAGTGTCTGCCCAGCCTTGCCGCCTTGGCTTCAGTGCACAGGCTACAGAAACATGCACATGGCCACTGCTTGATGCTGCAGTGCTTGCTCACTCTCAAGGCCATTTCTCTTGCTCACTCTGCACCCCCTGCAGTGGAGGCTAGGGGTGGGCAAGCAGCTAGGAGGGGACACAGCTGGGACGGCTGACTTGAATGGACCAAAGGGTCTTTCCATGCCATATAACATCATGCTCAGCAAT
>NW_010151708.1:0-361 GCF_000699245.1 Pterocles gutturalis | reverse complement strand
CATTCACCAAGTGATACTTTAATTGCACTCAGAAAGAACTAGTCTCCACTACAATGATAACACCAATGCGCTCCAGTACACTGTGAAACACAGTGCACCTGACCAGTATGAAATGCTCATCTTCCAGTTGAGTATGAACCCACACTCAAACCATCTCCTATGTTTTGTCCGGAACATGGTCCGTCTAAGATGTATCTCAGAATGTGTTCTTGATCAAGTCCCACAGGTAATACAAGCAGAGAAAAGACTGGTTTATTACTCTCAGTAGGGCTTAGGTGACAAGTAGGCACCAGTTTTGTACTGTCAAAATCAAGATGCTGCTGGGTACACTCAGAAATGAAAGCAAGTGCTTAGGGATTTC
>NW_010151707.1:0-361 GCF_000699245.1 Pterocles gutturalis | reverse complement strand
AACTCTTCACCCACAGTTTCTGGCTCATGATTATTTATGTCCTCATAGTAGCAGTTATTGTGTGCTTATATTCAGCAGGTATTATTTATCTAATTTTCTATCTAATAAAATTAATTGCAAAGTATTTTCATCCACCCTGTCAGTTAAAACCAACGAACTATGTGTAAATGTAATGGTGGGCTGTTTGGTCCTAGGTACTTCTGCGACATTGGTGCCTAACTCACACTACTTGCTTTTCTCAACGGACTCTTTTTTTCTGTCTGAATCACAGTGTAACAAATTTGATGAGTCTGTCTTTAGGTATATTAATAATAAAAATATGACATGAAAATTCATAGGTATAAAATAATTTAATTTATAA
>NW_010151706.1:0-361 GCF_000699245.1 Pterocles gutturalis | reverse complement strand
TTCTTAAGGAAGGAAGTCCTCTTCATTCACCTTTATATATGTCTCAGGTTTATCTCCATAGCATCTTTTTCCTTAAGTTTCCTCATCTGTAGACTTGCACTAGCCTGTTACTTTATTGGATTTTACACTGCAGTTATGGAATGGCGTGGTTGCTAAATACAAAATTCTGAATTCAAAGAGATGCACTTAAAGAAATCAACCATGCTCTGATTTATCAATATCAAGAAATGTTCACCAATAGCATCCAGACCTTTAGATTAGTCAGATACAACAAAATTCACTCTCAGATGGAATCGTACGGAATAATCAGAAATGCTGCTCAGTAAAAGCCAGTGATGCTACTGCAACAATTGCAGAATGT
>NW_010151705.1:0-361 GCF_000699245.1 Pterocles gutturalis | reverse complement strand
TGTTTAAACTGAGGTCAAGCAAGCAAGCGAAGTGCCATGATGGTTTTGTGGGACCAGGTCCAATTTGATAAGAACAACAAAATGACTAAGCATGTGCTAAGCTTTATTGCTACTCAGTGCATTATCACTTCAGTTGTGTCAGTGTTTCCATTCTAAATACCTCTTCTCAGGGGAACTCAGCTGTACATCTCATTTGGGGCTGGAAAATTCCATTTAGAGAATGGTATTAATTATTTAAAAATACACATTTGCTTTTTAGGTCAAGATTTTCAAAGTAGTGATTTGCAGGGCTCACTATGAGACAGTTCGGAAAGGCCTGATTTTCAGGTGGTCACTGGAGATAGGCAGCTAATCAGAAAAA
>NW_010151704.1:0-361 GCF_000699245.1 Pterocles gutturalis | reverse complement strand
GAGACATAAACATGGATAAACAACATCATTCAGGAGGGGATGGGTAGGGGTCCAGCTCATGACAGACTTGTTTCTCCCATTCAAAATGTTGTAATATTTGGAAATCCTAGAGCGCACAAAGCCTCATCCCTTACTTCAAAACTCAGTGCACTGCATATATTCTTGGCTGTATTTTGCTTGTGTTGGGTGGCTTTTTCTTTCTTAAAAAAATTCTACTCCCAGAAGACATATGCTTATTTTGTGCAATATTCACTCCTCTCTTAAATAAAACATGAGCTGATACTTTCCTCATTACCTTAAGCACTTCACTAAACACACTCTTGTTTGTATTTAATATAGGAGTAAATTATCTGTTAAGGAA
>NW_010151703.1:0-360 GCF_000699245.1 Pterocles gutturalis | reverse complement strand
TTCTGATCCTGTGAAGTTGGCCCTGTTTCTAACTGGAGCAGAGCAGATGTTTGTGGGGCATGAATCCTCCTGTGCTGTAAGTGACAGTCTAAATCAACATGTAAAGCAGTGAAGAGAGGTCAACACCTCAGTGTGACTTGCCCTGGGCAAAGACTGAGAAGTCCTGGGCAGGGAAGGTTTTGGGGCACGGGGTTCTGTGCGAGACACCAAATGATCCTGTTTTAGTGCCTGTGGGGCTGTCAGATGTCAGTTAATGTCAATGAAAATGAAAGTAAGAAGAACTGAAGGCAAAGATCCAAAGCAAAGACAGGTGTCAACACACATTTCAACTTTTCTTTTTGTTTTCCACTCTTTGGCGGG
>NW_010151702.1:0-361 GCF_000699245.1 Pterocles gutturalis | reverse complement strand
CCGGCATATTGGCAGTCTAGGTTCAGCGCTAATGGATTTGGCCATCTCCAGGCTCAGGCCCCTGACATCTGCTGGCTCTTGTGTCGTATGGTGTCACTCCATCTCCTGGCAGAGAAGCTGGAGGATGATCATGAGGAATTCATGAGGGAAACCCAACCAACTGCTGTGAAGCAGGAGCTGGCAGCCCACTTAACGGACTAGGAGAGAGGCCTTTGTCTAACCATGTCTTCTATCACCTCTCATGCTCAGCTGTGACTGAAGGTGCTCCCCAATTTCCCCTTTCTGCTTTGGTCTTTTGCAAAGAGGCGGGCTGGGAATTCTCTATGACGCTGACTTTAGCTGAGGTTCTCCCCTGGTTTTT
>NW_010151701.1:0-361 GCF_000699245.1 Pterocles gutturalis | reverse complement strand
TATCACAGGTTTGTTCATTTTTATCCCCTTCTTCCCAGGGAGACTCTGATCCTTCACTGCAGAAGGCATTTGCAGGACTGCAGTTGATTTTTGCAAGAATGGGAGCAGGCCTTGAGGTCTCCTAATTCTACCTGTTACTGAACATTTCCCTAGTTGGGAGCCAAGGGCGTGCAGGACATGGCAGGATCAGATCCTGAATTAATTGTCCTGGGAGTGCTTGATCCTCAATTTCCACAGGCACAGCTTCCAAAGGTGCCAAGTGCTGATACACAGCAGCACAGTACTGACTGCAGACCAGCAAAGGAGTGGTCACTCTAGGCAACAAAGCATAGGAAAGTGTTTTGTAGAGAACAATGCATTA
>NW_010151700.1:0-360 GCF_000699245.1 Pterocles gutturalis | reverse complement strand
TCACAATGGTCTCAAAAATGACAGATCACTTCATTACTTGCCCTTACCAACAGGTAGCAAACATGCCAACAGCCACAGTCACACAATACCTAATAAGAGGATTAAGTAGAGAGGGTTTCTGTTTAATATTGTATCAGCCAGAGCAGATACCTTCCCTGCCCGTTCTCACTCCCTCCCAGGATAAAATGTAAGGGAAGCTATTGACATCTGATCACTCAGTAAATCTGGGCTTGTTCTTTAATGACCCCAGGAGCTGCTTCCACACACTCACATCATCTCACCAACCATTTGCCCTCGTAAATTAATAATTGCCTGTCGGGCTTTTCCAACCCTAGAACCTGATTGAGCTCCTTTGCAACA
>NW_010151699.1:0-360 GCF_000699245.1 Pterocles gutturalis | reverse complement strand
CTTTAAGTTAACTTTAACCCACGACAACGCAGAAATATGTATTCCTGCAACTATAATACTTCTGTACACCTGAGCTATTAAGAGATAGTTCTGTTGCTTTACACTGTGCTACAGAATACAATGCATACAATACTCATAATCAGTATTAAAACCTTGCAGTATACATGATCGGACTGTGTTCTATAGATCAGTAAACCTTAGGACAGGCATTGCGTTTCACTGAAAAATGAAACAATACATTTGTAATTTATCAGTAACTGTTGCATATGGATTATCTATAAAACTTTCCATTTGCATAGAAATATATGACTCATACACTTCTTACACAGTCCCCCATGTCTTGGTGTCAGGACCACCACC
>NW_010151698.1:0-360 GCF_000699245.1 Pterocles gutturalis | reverse complement strand
AGGTAAAAATTAGTCTCTTTTGTGTTAAGATTTACGTAATTACTGATTGAATAACATGAGCAGTTCTTGGTTTTAGTTGTTTTCTCCAGTTCTTTCCCCACCAAAATATAAGAGAAATTGGAAATTTGTGATTCTTTATCCTTTCCAATTTTATGTAACATCTGTCTTCTTTAATTACATGTCCTTGTTTAAGTGAATAGTTGTAAAGGAAATGTCTGAAAATTTCAGTCTTAATTCACAAATATTTTATTCTCCTTTCCATCATATCATTGTCACTGAGAACTGGTAAACCTTTCATAAAATACTTTGTATTTGTGCCTCAAACTCCTGCAAAATAAATAAATAAATACATACATACAT
>NW_010151697.1:0-360 GCF_000699245.1 Pterocles gutturalis | reverse complement strand
CCAGGTTTCCATGCTCCCCAGTATGCCAGCGTAACAGCTCCTGCAAATGACAGCTCACATTCATCTCCAAGCCGTGGAGCAGCCCCCATCTTTATGCATCAGTTCTGAAAGTGAGAGAAGAGAGACAGCGAGGAGGAGGCCTTGCAAGGAAAGACAGAGAAAAGACAAACAGGAGAGTGGGTGAATGTGGGGAGGAAAAAGAGAGGAACAGATCCCAGCATGCTAACTTTGTCATCGTGGAGATCAGTGCATTTGGGCTTGGTCCTTTTAACTTTCCCAGCACTTAAAAATGCAGATAAAGAGGAGACAATCTCTGCTGTGTGAGAGCTAAGGAAAGATTAAGAATGGAGTAACTCCAAC
>NW_010151696.1:0-360 GCF_000699245.1 Pterocles gutturalis | reverse complement strand
TTGGTGTTCCCCCAAGGTTTTGGGGTGTCCCCCCCAGTTTCGGGGTCCCCCCAAACCCCTTGGTTGTCCACCCGGACACGAGGGTCCCCCCAAATCCCGTGGACCCCCAATCTCCTGGGTCCCCCCCTGGTTTTGGGGTTCCCCTCCAGTTTTGGGGTCCCCACCCCAATTTTGGGGTTCCCTCCCGGTTATGGGGTCCCCACCCCGGTTTTGGGGTTTCCCCCCATTTTGGGGTCCCCACCCCAGTTTTGGGGTGTTCCCCCAAGTTTTGGGGTCTCCCTGCTGTTTTTGGTGTCTCCCCCGGTTTTGGGGTCCCCACCCCGGTTTTGGGGTTGAAGCGGAAAGACTCCACAACTCGTG
>NW_010151695.1:0-360 GCF_000699245.1 Pterocles gutturalis | reverse complement strand
CCCAGCTGTGCTGAGCCTAAAGATAGGGAAAGTTAGCTGGTGAATCTCACAATAAATTCCAAAAGGACTGAGAGCACTGTGCAGTGACCCTTGTTTCTTGGTTATGTTGTAGTAGTAATGACTGTTTTGTTGAAGTCTCAGCACAAAACCAGTAAGAGGGAGGCATGGTTTTATGCAAAACTAGGTTCTTTTAAGAAACCCATTATTATTTTTGTAGGATTGATCTTGGCTGGTCTGAGGAGGAAAGCAGAAGGAAAGCAGGGACCAATTTTATTACTTGAGATTACTGCTTTTCCCTCTTGTTAAATAATTCCTTCTTGCTGAGACTGCATTGCTGGGCAGACAAGTACTCTGGCTTCC
>NW_010151694.1:0-360 GCF_000699245.1 Pterocles gutturalis | reverse complement strand
TGTTGTGTTCTGTCAAAATGTAACCAGAAGTTTCTGACCTACTTTCTGTGTGTATCACACTATGATTTATGTGCTGCTATCATAGCTCGTCTTAATTGAGAGTAGTTGTGATTAAGTTAGCCAGCTGGGCTAATCTGTGTATATTCAACAATTGATAGAAAATAGAAGGGAGTACTGTTCCAGAGAGGTGGCTTTTTTCATTCTTAGTGCATACAGAAGTGTTCTTCATTTCTGCTCATTGTTATGCTCAGAACCTTGTTTACAGGCACAGAAGAAACACCCCCTATATTTCAAGTCAAGAACTCATTGATAGTATAATTGAAAATTTAACAGTCTAATTCAAGAACCACTATTAGTCTA
>NW_010151693.1:0-359 GCF_000699245.1 Pterocles gutturalis | reverse complement strand
ACTCCTCATTGTCTTTGTTCTTAATGGATTAAACCAGTAATTTGGGGAGGGTACAGTATATATATTTGCCATAATTTATACATGAGGATGAGAATGATCTTATTCTAGACCACAATGACTGTAATAAACAGATCTCCATTGGCTATAAATGCTGAGGGCTACTTCCTCCAATGAAGACATTCAGCCTTCAAAAATCTGCACCTATGGCAAGAACCTCAATTATTGTGTCTTTCTTTAGCTGTCTCTAAAATGAGAGTAATATCTTGCTTCATCAGATATAAATAGAAACATGCACACAAATGCAACAAATAAACTGACTGTGCAACAGTCAGACAGGCTGAAAGAGTTGGGGTTGTTCA
>NW_010151692.1:0-360 GCF_000699245.1 Pterocles gutturalis | reverse complement strand
GTCGGGGACATCATTGGGGGCATTGGGGACATGGGGGACATCATTGGGGACATCATGGGGGGCATTTGGGGGCATTGGGGACACCGTAGGTGGCAATTTGGGGACATTGGGGACGTTTGGGGACATTGGGGACACCTTCGGGGACATCATGGGGGGCATTGGGGATATCATGGGGGGCGTTGGGGACATCATGGGGGGCATTGGGGACACCTTTGGGGACATATTTGGGGACATTTAGGGACATTGGGGATGTATTTGGGGACCTTTGGGGACATTTGGGGACATCATTGGGGACATTTGGGGACATCATGGGGGGCGTTGGGGACATTGGGGACATCATAGGGGGCATTGGGGACACCA
>NW_010151691.1:0-360 GCF_000699245.1 Pterocles gutturalis | reverse complement strand
GACCAGGAGGGGTGCTTTGGGTGCTCGGGTACACCAGCTCCCTGCATTGCCCGTCCTGGGGTACCCTGGCTCTGCTCGCTAACAGCTCCTCCTCTTCTTCCTAGGCGCACCCGGAGGGGTGCCACCACCACATGGCCCCCCAGGGGCTGGTCCCCGAGGACACCCGGGCGGCTCTCCCTGTGGCCCCCCTCCACCTGGCCCCTGCCCACCGGGCCATCACCCGCATGGGCACCACCCACCGGGGCATCACCCCCACGGCCACCCCCATGCAGGACCACCGGGGATGCCTGGCTGCCCCCCTGACTGCCATAAGAAACACCACAAGAAGCACAAGAAGCACTCCAAGCACCATGGAGGCAA
>NW_010151690.1:0-360 GCF_000699245.1 Pterocles gutturalis | reverse complement strand
GGGGGCACCAGGAGGGGTCCCATCTGAGCCCCGCCCAGGTCCCCAGCAGGGTCCTCAGCCCAGTCCCAGGCCATGGCGCTGGGTGGGGACAATGGTCCCAGTTCATCCCAGTACCCTCCCAGTGCCCCAGAACCCCCTCCCAGTATCCCTTAGAGTCCCAAAACCTCCTCCCAGTATATTCCAGTGCCCTCCCAGTATCCTCTAGAATCCCAAAACTTCCTCCCACTACAACCCAGTGCCCTCCCAGTCCATCCCAGTGGTCCAGAACCCCCTCCCAGTATCCCCTAGAATCCCAAAATTCCCTCCCAGTCCATCCCAGTATATTCCAGTCCCCTCCCAGTATATCCCAGTATATCCCAG
>NW_010151689.1:0-359 GCF_000699245.1 Pterocles gutturalis | reverse complement strand
TTTCTCCTCACTGACCTTTGTGTCTGCGCCGGTGTTTCTCTCACACCCCGCTCCTCTCAGCACCTCCTGAGGAACTCCCAGCTCTTGGGCGAGCCGTGGCGGTGGCCGGGGTTGGGTTAGAGAAGAAGCCGGGCGGGAGCTGACGGGGTGTCGCGGACCGGACCCCTACCCATGACCTCCTGGGATGTTTATGTCTCAAACGATGGGCAAAACGTTTCTAAAGAAAAGGCACCACCACGTCTGTGAACATCTTGGGCAGAGCACGTCCGAAGAAAAGGTTCTTTTGCAAACGAACGCGAGCGAGTTGTGAACGTTCTGAGTAATGGGCGCATCCGTTGAGGCAGGGAGTGGGGGCCGGG
>NW_010151688.1:0-359 GCF_000699245.1 Pterocles gutturalis | reverse complement strand
TTGTATGGTGCTTTCTGTGTTTTCTTTCAAACCAAAAATAGCTGAAGTAAGCATCAGTAAAGACTCTTCAAATACATTTATGAACGAGCAATGAAAGTGCTGTACAGTACCCAAGAAACACAGCAGGGGCAGGCAATGTGTTAATATTTGCAGAGAAGATAAACCCGGTATACATAATGTGGAAATGTCTTTCTCCTCTTCGTGGCTCAGGCGCAGGACTGAACTAGGTTCACCACTGATTAGAAAAGGCCAGACAGACGAAGCAGTCAAGGCTTTCTCTCTGCTGTGGACCAGATTCAAGACCCAATTCTCTGTTCTGAGTACCCATACATACCTTCATATGCTGTGTCCACTGAATT
>NW_010151687.1:0-359 GCF_000699245.1 Pterocles gutturalis | reverse complement strand
GGCCGCGCTGCTGGCCTGCACGAGGAACGGCCTTTGCCCGCCCCACTCCCCCTCCCTGCGGCTCTCCTGGGCGGTTGGTCCCGGTCGGGGGGCGGTGGGTTTTGCCGGGTGTGTCCCTCGCCGGTGTCGGGCCTCTGCGGCGAGCGCTGTGGAAGCGGGACAGCGGATCGCCGGGCTCGCTGCGGGTTCGGGAAGGGGTAGGGGTAGCTGTCTCTGGTGAGTGCGTGTCTGGGAGCGAAGTGGCGTTTCTACTCTAAAACCTCCTTATTTTCCGTAGTTCGTAGCTGTCTGTCAGGGGGATAGAGTGCGATGCGTGTACGTGTGTTGTCCACCCGGTCTAGTGGGAGGTGTCCCTGCCC
>NW_010151686.1:0-359 GCF_000699245.1 Pterocles gutturalis | reverse complement strand
TTTGGGATTTTTGGGCTTGATTTGGGATTATTTTGTGCTTGATTTGGGATTTTTAGGCTTAATTTAACCGCCTTGCCTTAATTCACCCAGCGCTGCCTTCCCCGTGGGTTTTTTCCGGCGAGCTCCTTTCCCTTTGGATGTCTCGGTGTTGCGGGGACGACAGCGGATTTTTTTTCCCGTTCCAGGAATACATCGTCAACAGGAACAAAAAAATCGAGAAGCGGCGCCAGGAGCTGACGGAGAAAGAGGGCACGAAACAGAAGCCGGATCCTTTTAAGGGTGAGTGGCTGGAAACGGAGCGATTGTGCGAAAAACCCAAGAAATATCGGTTCCAGAGAGAGAAAACCGGACACGGGGAG
>NW_010151685.1:0-359 GCF_000699245.1 Pterocles gutturalis | reverse complement strand
TCTTCCTCTAGATCAGAAATTATTTCAGATTTAGATTATTTTTTTTAATATAGCATGCAAGGATAAAGCTGTACAATGCTTCTGAATGTTAATGGGAATCATAACTATGTTTCTGTGCATTGTGCTAAAAAATTCTCGCTTAGTTTTTGCTTATATGCACATATATTTTATTTGCTGGGACATACTACAAAATTAAGGGCTGAATAAAAATAAATATTATATAGCAATACCAGAAATAATAAGTTCTGTCATTTTGCTAATCCTCCTCTCCCAGGGATAACAAAGAATGAATTTACATTAGTAAACACTAACAAGAATTCATTACTGCCCTCACAAGAGGCTTGGAGAAAATGAAAGAA
>NW_010151684.1:0-359 GCF_000699245.1 Pterocles gutturalis | reverse complement strand
CAGGAAGTGACCCGGCGGCCATCTTCTCCTGCCATCATGGCTGACACAGCCCGGCAGCCATCTTGTCACGCCAACCACGGCCAACAACAGGCAGGATGTGACCCGGTGGCCATCTTCCCCCACCAACCACGGCCAACACAGCTTGGCAGCCATCTTGTCCTGCCATCGTGGCCACTGATGGACAGATAGCAGCTCGGTGGCCATCTTGTCACGCTAACGAAGGGTGCAATGAGCCTTGGTGGCCATCTTGTCCTGCCATCATGGCCAACGATGGACAGGACATGACCTGGCGGCCATCTTGTCACCCCAGCAATGGACAGGATGGGACCCGGTGGCCATCTTCTCCTGCCACCATGGCC
>NW_010151683.1:0-358 GCF_000699245.1 Pterocles gutturalis | reverse complement strand
CAGGCTCCAGCACTTGTTTCCAACTACCTTCTTGGCACCAAGGGCCACAAACCTTTCATCCCATGCCACCAGACAGATAGCTCATAGGACAAGGGTGACTTCTCTGCTCCAGGAGAGCTGGAGACCAGGAAAGACACTGCCAGGAGCAGGCTGGGCAAATTCTCCTAGCCCGCAGCAAGTGGCCTCTAGGCTGTAGGCAGAGCATCCTCCTCTTTGCTAATTGCAAGTCAGGCCCATGACTCAAGGCTAACCTACAGTGTTTGGTACTGGGATTGCAGCCACCTCAGCTGTTTGAATTGTTACCCTTATTTTGTGGTCATAAGCTTCTGGTTGCTTGGGCTTGTGTTCTTTACTGAGA
>NW_010151682.1:0-359 GCF_000699245.1 Pterocles gutturalis | reverse complement strand
AAGTGACACCTGGGGACACTTTGGGGACAACAAGTGACACTTTAGGGACAATTGGGGACATCAGGTGATACCTGAGGACACTTGGGGACATTTTGGGGACATCGTGGGGACATCAGGGGACACCTGGGGAGATCAAGTGACACCTGGGGACAGCAGAGGACACTTGGGGACAGTTTGGAGACACGTGGGGACACTTTGAGGACATCAAGTGACACCTGAGAACACTTGGGGACACTTTGGGGAACATCGTGGGGACATCAGGTGACACCTGGGAACACTTGGGGACATCAGGGGACACTTGGGGACACTTTGGGGGACATCAGGTGACACCTGGGGACACTTGGGGACACTTTGGGGAC
>NW_010151681.1:0-359 GCF_000699245.1 Pterocles gutturalis | reverse complement strand
CTCTTGCCTCACCCGCTCCTGGGTTCTCCCTCAGCACAAGGCCAGGATGCCTCAGGACACGCGTCCCTGAAAAGAGGCTCGAGTGGTGTCAGGGCCCAGCTTGGGCAGACATTGGCCGTGGGAGCTTTCTGGAGATGCCCGCTGATGGCTCCAAGCCTGCCATGCTGGAGCTCCAGGATGATGTGCTTTCCTCCAACAAAAAGGGGGCCTGAACTTCCTGCAGTGTGGCGAAAATCAAGGGCCCCATCTTGCCATGCTGGTGGCTGCTGCTCACGCCCTGCACGGAATCACAGAACGGCTAATGTCCTCTGGTCCAAGTCCTCTGCTCGAGCAGGGTCACCTCGAGGCGGTTGTCCGGG
>NW_010151680.1:0-359 GCF_000699245.1 Pterocles gutturalis | reverse complement strand
CAGCCATAAAAGATTAAGACAAAAAGAGAAGTGAGACTAGGCAAAACTAAAGTATGCTAACAGAGTGGTAGCCCAGAAATCAGCACAGAGAACTATCTTTACCTGTCCTTTCTTACTCTGTTTTCTGGGTTTACAGGCAAGACACGGGGGACCAAATCCAAACTGAAAGGTTCCTAAACACATGCATTTGTCCAAGCAATAGAAATCCCTAAAAGACATGACCAGCTTGACAGAGTGCCCACGGGGTTTGCTCACGGGGACGCTGCTCACTCAGCTCAGGGACCAGCACAGGGATAGGAGATGCCCTGTGGAGGGAAGGCAGTTCTGGGTGGCCTCCATACCAGCACGAATATGACATC
>NW_010151679.1:0-359 GCF_000699245.1 Pterocles gutturalis | reverse complement strand
AAAAAAAAAAAAATTGCTCTTTCAGGGAGAGAAGCAGAGAGAGTTGACTTACTGTAAAAGGCTCATTTAATGGCTTTTGCATTGTAAAGAAGATGGCAATTCCCAGGGAGAAGGAGCAGCCTTTGGCTTGTCAGACTTAATGAAGTGCACTTAGTACATAGCTTCAATGAAGATAGATATCAATAATAAGGTAGGTAAAACTGATGAGTTTGGGACCCATTTGCACAAACTGGTACTTACGTTTCTGAAATGCTCACATTACAAATACTGAAGCCGCACAGATTTCACTCTAAGAGATTTACCGCATTAAAGGAGCGCTATTTATCTACATAAATAAAATTTCTGTGCTGGGTACTAAA
>NW_010151678.1:0-359 GCF_000699245.1 Pterocles gutturalis | reverse complement strand
TTTTTTTTTTTTTTTCATATTCTACTATTGTCTTGCTCAGTGTTCTGAGAAACCTCTCTGTATCTCCCCTTAAAAATACAACAGCTAGTGCTAGTTCATATTTCCCCTGCTCTTTCCTTTTGAAACCAGAGCTCCAAAAAAAGATACTGAAGGGGGAAAAAAAAATAAGGTTTCTATAATAAATTGAATTGTTTAGTTCTTGTCACTCCAACAGCCTAGAACACATTGCCCCAATAAGATCTTCACTTGTTTGAGACTGAATTTCTGCTTCAATACATTTACTTAGCCTTGTTCTTAGTTTACTCACGAGGTGGCACCAGAGCTCAAATTTTTAGAAACACCAGAGGCCTGTTTCTTGC
>NW_010151677.1:0-358 GCF_000699245.1 Pterocles gutturalis | reverse complement strand
AGTACCGCTGTTACATTTGTAGATACTAGTGAAATTTGGAATCTACACAGTGATAAACACCAGGTGAAGATTTAACCAAATCACATGTCCTTAGGGATCCTTTATTGTGATATGTAAAATCTCTCTAGCTAAATTAACCAGATAAAGCACACTCCTTTGGTTCAATTTCAATTGTATTTGAGAAAGGAATTGTGCAAAGATTGTTTTGTTAGCATGTGAATATCAAGCCAACTCAGAATTGTAACGAGCACAAAGTAAAGCAGCTTAACTGAGAAAAGTTACCTGACGGTAGAGGGGTGCCTGTGGAAGAACATCATAAAACTTTGGAAAGTTTGCAGTCTTCCCTCCTTGCTGCCCA
>NW_010151676.1:0-358 GCF_000699245.1 Pterocles gutturalis | reverse complement strand
ATTTATTGGTACTGAGGAACTACTGAGACAGCAAACCAGCAGCTTACTGTGTCTAATTGCAAATCTCTTTACCCCCAAAGCTTTTTTGTTATTAATTTTTTAAAATCTGAAGTATGATACATTGTGTAATCATAAATGCACTTGAATTAAATGTAGACATTTTCCATAATACCTTAGGAAATTATATTAAAAAGAGTCATTATTTTTGCTCCTATTACTGAACAGATTTGTACCAATCATGCAAATACGAACACGACAAGCCCTGTGGGTGTCCATTAACAATGATTAGTTGCTTACAATTATTCACTTCAAAATAAATACTTGCAAATCCATACTTTATCTATTCACAGTGGGGGTA
>NW_010151675.1:0-358 GCF_000699245.1 Pterocles gutturalis | reverse complement strand
ATTACAATTTACTTTGTTGCTTAGACCAGAGTGTTGATGTTGGTAACAGAGTGCACAGACTTTTTGTCATAAGACCATGACTAGTGAATATTCGGCTAATGTGGCTGATGTGTAGATCCATAACTAGATCAGACAAGAACAGTAAACAATGCTGGTGGGTCAGACTTCATCTTCCAAGGTGCTGGCTAATATTAAGTGCACTGCATGCGTGAAAATGTACTATACCATATAAGAAGCCATGAATCTCAAGAGGATGATTTATCATTTACTTTCAGTAAGCTGACACAGAAATATGATGTTCTGTATACTGCTTTACCATAAAGACAGTATCTGTGCTCCCACTAAAGGAATCAATTAC
>NW_010151674.1:0-358 GCF_000699245.1 Pterocles gutturalis | reverse complement strand
AAAAAAAAGCTCAACTGCCTCCCTTAAAGGCAACTTTATTTGCTCATGAACAACTACTAGAGCAAATTACTCCTTGCTGTTGGGTAGAAAATTAGCAATTAGCATCATATTTGCTTCTTTCAAGCCTGTGTCATATAGGTGATTTGCATTTGTCCTGAGATAAAGCAATACACCCATATTGGTTTGTACTTCTCCGTTACATATAACTTATCAACTTACAGCAGAAATTCTTTCATTATTAGTATCTTTGTGCATAATTCTGCGGTTAGTGTTGTCATGATCTCATATAATTAAGTCATCCCACAGATTAAAATAATCCATTTCATTGTGTCCTCTGAATCACCAATAACTCCTAAAT
>NW_010151673.1:0-358 GCF_000699245.1 Pterocles gutturalis | reverse complement strand
TGGGACCCCCCAGCACCCATGGGACCCCCACCTTGACGTTGACGTTCTGGTCGAAGCCATCCATCTGGTTGAGGAGCTCCAGGAGAATCCGTTGAACCTCCCGGTCAGCTGCGGTGGGGACAAGAGGGGACAAGTTGGGGTGGGGTCACCCATAGGGACAACCCCCACCCGTGGGGACATCTCCCACCCACCCTTTGGGGGTCTCACACCCACCCTGGGGTCCCCCCCAAGCACCAAAATCCTTGAGGACACTAAAGGGTCCTTGATGGCCACCATGATGTTCTCCAGAAGGTTCCTGACCCCATCCAAGGACCTTGGGGACACCAACGGGTCCCCAAACCCCATCTTGAGGTTCTCC
>NW_010151672.1:0-358 GCF_000699245.1 Pterocles gutturalis | reverse complement strand
ATTGGTTTCAAATGTTTTTCAAGAAAAGGCAGAGTAATTGCTTTAAGTAGTGGAACAGAAAAAACCCCCCACATATGGTATTATGGTGGCTGTCCTGTCAAAATTCACATTTAAACTTGCATAAGGATCAATGACAACTTCATTATAAGCACAGTACAAAGCAATAGTAGGCACAAATCAAAGTGAGTTTATAATCTCACATTCACTAGAAGATCAAAGCTGCAAACATGGAATAGCAAATGCTCAAATCACTTATGTCAGATCATCCTGACGGCCCGAAGAAAACAGAAAAATTGTGCCAAAAAAAGACTGAGAAACAACATTTTTCCTAAAAGCACAGGATCACCTTTCTGGACCT
>NW_010151671.1:0-358 GCF_000699245.1 Pterocles gutturalis | reverse complement strand
GAGCCTATGTTCAGCTTTGAACCTCTGCCATAGACATGCCACACCACATGCTCTCTGATATCTTCATGAAATACATTTGCTATGATATTCAGAGAAATGGTGATGACAGGGGAAAAAAAGCAACTGCTGTGAATTTTGGTCCCCTCTATATATGTCTAGTCAATTTATTTGTTTAATATTAGGCATTAGTAGGCTTTATTTTTCTTTGAAATGCCTACTTCAAAAGGCATAACATGAACAAAGAAAATGAAGACTTCCTCTGAACACACTTAGAAACACCCAGAAGGAGCTGTACAGACACAGGAAACAATGACAAACGGTTGTTTGGGCCCCTGTTCTCGTTCTGCCATAGCTACCA
>NW_010151670.1:0-358 GCF_000699245.1 Pterocles gutturalis | reverse complement strand
CCAATCCAAACCATACTATGATTCTATGATCCATTAATGCCTCACTAATGGTAATGAAACCTTATATTTATAAAAGGGTGGTAAAGTATAAAAAAATTTATCTGCTTTGTATTGTGAGAAAATTTAATCTTATACTTAAAAAATGCTGCAGAATTTAAAAGTCAATATTTCCTTCTGTGTATGGGACCAGGTAGTGAACTGCATGATTTAATATACAGCTTCTCAGTTGTGCATCTGTGTACAAGTGCAAATGATTATTTGACCATAGTGCAAATGATTATTTAACCACTCACATTTTATCCATGTTATTTATTTCTTTTGTAGTAAATTTTGGGCAAGAATCAACAGTTGTTAATTA
>NW_010151669.1:0-358 GCF_000699245.1 Pterocles gutturalis | reverse complement strand
GATATTAGGACTTTTGTTTTTAAACCACAAGGATGATAAATACTGGAACAGGTTACCCAGAGATGTTGTGGAATCTATGTCCTTCGAGCTCGTAAAGACTCAGCTGGATGTGGCCCTGAGCAACCTGATCTGATTAGGTCTGCTTTGAACAGGGGGTTAGATTAGATGATTTACAGGAGTCCCTTCCACCCTAAATTCTGTGATTCTATGGTTGTGGCTGTCTTAAAAGTGTGTCTTGTTTATTCTACTGCATAGAAACAGAGCTATTTTTAAATGTCTCCCATTTAAAGCTATATTGGCTTTTGAGCCAAACAACCAATATTTCTCCATATTTGGGAGCCAAAGTAAATATAAAAAT
>NW_010151668.1:0-358 GCF_000699245.1 Pterocles gutturalis | reverse complement strand
TCAGTATATGTATTTTTAGATACATGTTAGTACTGATTAAACGAAATTACAAGTTATTAAGTCAAATGAGATTTTCCTGCTATTCCATTCATTTGCAGTGCTATCTTCTCTGTATTTGATTCAACTGCAGTCAATCCAAACTACATTAAAAACACAAGCAAGTGGCTCTTCTCTCATTGTGTTTCAGAATTAAGCTTGGAGTATGCACATCCCATGTTCTGAAAACTTATGAAAATATCACATTAACACAAACAATACTGAAGAAAATTTGCTGCATGGTACTTGTCTTTTGTGTCAGTGGAAAGAGGTGATGACTTCTCAATTTGAGTATTATTGGTGTTAATGTATGCCCACAAGC
>NW_010151667.1:0-358 GCF_000699245.1 Pterocles gutturalis | reverse complement strand
CCAGTAACATCACGCTGAAAAGCAGCACAACCCTTGGGCCCTCTGGGCTCTGCAGAAGTCTGAAGGCTGCATTCGCTATTTTCTCCCCCTTGCACTGTAACCCAGCACTCTGATACAGCTACTAATGCTCAAACAGCGGGGCAGGGAGATTCAGACAGGCTAACAGGACACTGCTAAACCTCGCGCTGTAGAGATCAACTCAAGCCATCTTTTTGTGTTCAGGGTCAGCCAGTGCAGCTCAAGGGGCTGCAAACACAGAGGGTTCCTGCTGTCTTGGGGCCCATAAGGGAGAAGCTTCAAGCAGCTCATGTGAAGCTGGGCAGGATAATTTTGTGGATAGGAAACATTTAATTAATCT
>NW_010151666.1:0-358 GCF_000699245.1 Pterocles gutturalis | reverse complement strand
AGTTTAACTTCTTCATTGCCAGATAACATCCAATCACAACTATAAAGATTGGATACCAGCAGTGTCCTGTGGTATTGTCATATCTAAATTACATTAACTTGCTTATTTGTCTAGCCTGTGTGAACTGTAAGGAAGTCTTAATGTGGGTGTCTTTCCTCCTGCTGCTCTTGCTGCAGAGATTCACATTGATACACATGAGAAAAGGCCCGGATAATTCTTACAGATCTGTTAACATAAGGGATGTGTTCTATACAGATCTGTTCTGTAAGGGACATATGGGAAACTTGCCTTCTGCGTCTGGTGCATGTAACATGTATTGCTAGCGTTGCCCAAAGCAAAATAGAAACTTGAGATTTCA
>NW_010151665.1:0-358 GCF_000699245.1 Pterocles gutturalis | reverse complement strand
GCACAAATTAACATAACCACGCCTTCTCCTTGCACTCGCCCCGCCCTCTCAGGCTCCTCGACTCACCGCCGCACGCCCCGCCCGCTCGCCGCTCCGATTTGCATAACCACGCCCCTCTTTCCCCATCGAAGCTGGTTCATTTGCATACCCCCGCCCACTAGTTCAAGCACGAGCGCCCATTCGCTCTCGATTTGCATGCCCCTCCCACTGCCTGCATTAGCCCCGCCCCCTGGGGACACCGACTCCGGGACTTTTTATCCCAAATCGGGTTTTTCAGCCCAAATTTAGGACTTTTCGTCCCACATCAGGGACTTTTCATCCTAAATCCGGATTTTTTATCCAAAATCAGGGATTTTTT
>NW_010151664.1:0-358 GCF_000699245.1 Pterocles gutturalis | reverse complement strand
GCAAAAATCAGGATGCACCAGGCTCACTCCTCCTGGATTTATCATCCCTAGGCATCATACACAGGGATTATCGCAGCCCAGTGCATACGTAATGAGGGATCCCTTATCAAAAATGTTAAGATGTAAGCTTTCATAGCTGGAGCAGCCGATACTGTTGAGTAATGTAACATCTGGAGTTCCTGAACAAAATCTGAATTTTTTACTGAGACAAAGATTTTCTGAAGAAATAAACCTTGCCCAGGAACCCACATACGTAGTCTGTCCCAAGAATTTAATGTCTAAATGGCCTTTTAATCCCACAGACATTGTCAAAGCCTGCAAGCAGGGGTTATTTACCACATAAACATTATTTACTGCC
>NW_010151663.1:0-358 GCF_000699245.1 Pterocles gutturalis | reverse complement strand
TTGCTTGTTTTAAGGTTGTGGGCTTCATATATATTCAGGCTTGCTAGTGGGTTACGGAAGGAGGAAGGGAATGTTACAGTTCTGTTTCCAGTCTGGGCAGGGAGCGGATAAAGGAAAAGGCAGCCTCACAGCTGACTCACTCAAGTGCTTGTGAAACGGAGTCAGTTCCTAGTTTCATGAAGAGCACTGTCTGTGCACCATCAACTGTACCGTGGATCGTTGTAAGGAATGTAAAACGGGCACGAGGTTATGCACAGAAGGCAGAGGGATGGGCAGAAGGACAAATGTTGCTGTCTTTTGATTCCTAGTGATCTGAGAGACCAAAATCCATACAGGGATTTTTCTGAGCACAGAAGTC
>NW_010151662.1:0-358 GCF_000699245.1 Pterocles gutturalis | reverse complement strand
TCTGGCTTCTGTAAAACACAAACCTATATTTTATGCAGAATAAAATAACAGAAATCATGTTATGTAAGAAATCCCTTTAAGTGCTACAGGAAATTGAATCTTGTAGCAGTGCTGGCAACGGAAACGGTGCCGATCTTTTGTCTCCTTCGAACTACAGCAAGAAGTTAGCAGCCTAGAGCTTGACACCTATTTAAACATAAGTCATCAGCCCTTCTTTTAGGAACTGCTTCATCTGCTTTTGTGCCCCTAATGACCACAGGTTAGTCACATTTCCCACCTCAAGTCCATCGTCACTCACTAAATGTGCTATGTGAAGGGGTACGCAGAGGGCTGCTTCTGCTTTCCGTGGCCTGTCACC
>NW_010151661.1:0-358 GCF_000699245.1 Pterocles gutturalis | reverse complement strand
GGAGCCCTTCTACCGCCTCCTCTGACGCCGCCACCCCGGCCCCGGCGGCAAAACCAGCAACGTTCGGCCTCGAAAAATTCCATCCGGGGGTGGGAGATCCCCAGAAGGTCCAACGATGGACATGGAGCCCTGGGACCGAGCCCAGCTCAACCCAAGACCCACGCGGAGCTGCCTCGGCCGGGGAGGAGCCAGCGGGGAGGAGGCGAGGGAAAACCAGGGACGTTGTGAAAGATTAACGAGGGTTTTAATTGTTTGTAACCGGAATGGAGGAGAAGGGCTTGACCGTTGGCCATCGCTCCGAGGTCAGCCCAAGGCTTGTCTGGAAGGATCTGAGGGACCTTCCCTTGGACCTTCTCCA
>NW_010151660.1:0-357 GCF_000699245.1 Pterocles gutturalis | reverse complement strand
TAGAGATTGAAGTTGCCTCATCTGTGTTCTGGCAGCAAAGTGGCTGTGGCACGTTGCAACTGAATCAGAGACATAAGCTTGAGTCCTGCCCTGCTTGTGCACTGAAAGCCACCTGCAATCACTTTAGCTGCAGGTGGGTAAACATCTGCAGGCTGAGAGACAAGGGCAGCATGTCAGTCTGTCAGCCGCATCACTGGCTGATGTGTCATTGCCTACAGACAGTTATATGCTGTACCCACACTACCCTAATGGATCAGCTATGTAGGAACTGACTTTTTGCCTAAACTGTCCAGAAAGCAAGGCTCTATAGGGATGTTTTTAAGTCTGCCTGGCATGTGAACTTAAAAATGCATAAAA
>NW_010151659.1:0-357 GCF_000699245.1 Pterocles gutturalis | reverse complement strand
AAAATGAAATTAGCCCATTTTTTAGCAATAACAACAATTGATCAGGCATGTCTTGTCTAGCCCTTCTGTGCCAAAGAAATTCTGGCAAAATTTTAGGAACAGTAAACTTACAGATCTTTTGTCAGCTTTGAAGCAAATCAGTTAAGACTCCAGCATAGGTACTTTCACATCGGTCATGTTAAGAAATGGTGGAAACTAGAAGCTATCAATATATGAGAAAAAAGGCTACTGCTGTGGGTGCTTCCTTAAGAGCTGATAAGCAAGAGACACTGAAACTCTTGGTACCTCTTCATTTCCTCTGTATACTTAAGGGATAATTAATTCCTTGTAAATATATTTTGTCCTGAAATCTTTTGT
>NW_010151658.1:0-357 GCF_000699245.1 Pterocles gutturalis | reverse complement strand
CTATCACTTCATAGTGATAGGTAGAAACTGTCTCGCTCATTGGGCCTGTTGTGAAGAAAAGAGTCAAAATGGATTTGATTTTTAACAACTCTGCAGTTTGCTACCTTGCACCATAGAGTGTTGGAATTTAGCATATTTTATCAGAGTCATGGTAAGAAACAAAAGAATGATTCATACAGTGTTGCAGAGATAATATCTGTTTTTGAAAGGAAAAAGAAGCATGAATTATTAATAAAGCTGTCAAATACTTTGACAATACTTTATCTCTTGTAGCTCTTGAATAAAACAGCCAGTCATTTGCTTGCATTGAATAATTTCTCTGCTTTGTACCAGTAAACAAACATTTTTGTGAGATAT
>NW_010151657.1:0-357 GCF_000699245.1 Pterocles gutturalis | reverse complement strand
TGGCACTGTCATGATGCTGGGCATGATTTTGGCAAAGCCCCGGGGTGCCCCAGCTCTTCACCCCAGTTTTTCACCCAGTTTTGGCTGCGAGGAGGAGCTGGGCTTGGCTTTCTCCATGAAGTCGACATCAATTTGCATTTATTTAAAATAATTATTAAAAAATAGATACAGAGCTGACTTTTCAACCTTGCTGTTCGTCTCGCCGCCCCCCTGGCTGCCCCTTGGTGATGCTCCGGGGTTGTTGCTCAGCAGAATTCCCTGCTCCAGCCCTGGCTGGGGTTGGGCACAGGGACCAGCACCCAGGGAGCAGGATGGGACCCCCTGGGACACGTGTGCGATGCGGGACATGCAGATATC
>NW_010151656.1:0-357 GCF_000699245.1 Pterocles gutturalis | reverse complement strand
CTAGAAGAGCCGGAGAGGCAACAGAGTGCTGTGAGCACCCACTGCCCAACTTGTGAGCAGTTACGGGTGCAGCTTACGGAGACGACAGGTCAAAACACCCGCCTGGCTGAAGAAAATGCTCGCCTCCGTGGGCAGATGGCCTTGACAGAACAGGTTCAAGCTGAAAATGCTGACCTGAAAGCGCGACTAGCGCAAGTGGCAGAGGAGCGAGATTCTGCCGTCCAAAGGAACGCCTGCCTCCAAACCCAGCTGGAAGAGGTCAAACTGCAAGCCATGAGAGAAATGGCAGAGAGGAGTCACCAGCTGGGGAAGGAACATGGGGAGACAGACTCAGCGCTCCAGCTGGAAACAGAAAGG
>NW_010151655.1:0-357 GCF_000699245.1 Pterocles gutturalis | reverse complement strand
TTGACAGGCAGTTGCAGTCCTCTGAAACAAGCCCCTTTCTCATTTCGTCCCTTACACCACCCAGTGGCTCAAACACGAGCATTGTAAGTTCTCTTTTCTCTTCTTGGTGAAGATGCTGTGCAGTCATCTAGTGGCTGGTCAATACACCACCCCGTGGCTGGAACACACAACTTGGCTTCTCTGTAGAAGTCATCTTCGAGGGTGGTGATTTTCACATGGCAAACAGAGTGGGGAAAAAGGGAAGAATGGGAGGAAATGGCATGGGTAACCATACAACAAAGAATAGCTATGCCTATCATTAAAAATATAAAACCAGTAACCAGTGTTAATCCAGTTTTCATTAACCATGCCCCCTCC
>NW_010151654.1:0-357 GCF_000699245.1 Pterocles gutturalis | reverse complement strand
CCAGTGGCTTTTCCCTCCCCAAGGACATGTGCCAAGCTCTCCATGCAAGACTGTTGCTACTGCTAACAGCGTCCTCATCCACCCAGACCTGGCAAGGAGCAGTTGCAGCAGCCAGCCCCACTGCCTTCTGCCAAGGAGCAACGCCTTTCTGCTCCGCACATGGAGGCAGGCAGCAGAGATCCTCCTACCCACAGGCAGCCCAGCAGCCCCCACTCCTGCCATGGGAAGGAGATCCTGATTGTCACGAATGCTTTTAAGTATATCCCACAGTGGCTGGTGTTGGGGATATACGTAACCTCAGAGTAAGAGCCTTTGGTGTTGGTCCCTCCCACTGGGGTGAGCAAAGGGCCCTGGGTG
>NW_010151653.1:0-357 GCF_000699245.1 Pterocles gutturalis | reverse complement strand
AAAAGCAAAGTCCAACTACTGAGTTTCATACTCTTAGAAAAAAAAATGAAGGGAGGGAAGAATAAGATTTAAAAAAATTAAAATAAATAAATAAGTCACACTAGTGTGTTCCCTGGAACTATTGCACCAACAAATGCTACAGATATATAAAAGCTGTCACCAGTATTTGATAATAACTAAGAGGATTAAAACTAAGAGCTGAAAATAAACAATATATTTGATGCAAGAAGATGCAGAGGGAGTGCCTTTCCAATACTTGGGAACCTGTCCTCCTGTTCAGGACAAATGACAGATATTAGCTTCACCTTTCAAATATTTGATCTAATTTGGACAGTATTATTTTTGAAAGGGAATTCT
>NW_010151652.1:0-356 GCF_000699245.1 Pterocles gutturalis | reverse complement strand
GCCTTGTCCTTCAGCCCCATGCTCACAGCTAGATTATACTACCTATGGGGCTTGGTGATGAAATGTTTCTGTCCAAGCAAGCTGGCAAACTGGACACTGTAAAGAAAACAAGACTTGGTACATCCTCTGTGTCATGTCATGGAGTTGATAAAGAGTCTCCATAGCAGGTTAAGGGACCTTGTGTAAAGATCAGAACAAGGAAGACAGCCCTGGACCACATCCTGGTACCCAACAGAAGGACCAGCCTTGGACTGTGAATCCTGCTCCTCTGTCATTGTGGTCACAACTTGCCAGGACAAGAGCTAGAAAGCAGAGGGATGGGGAAAAGCCAAGGTTCAGTGTAGAAGTACAGGACA
>NW_010151651.1:0-357 GCF_000699245.1 Pterocles gutturalis | reverse complement strand
CTGACACCTCATATTGCCTCTAGGTACAAGCATTAGGTGGTCAATCCTTCCCCCACCAGATTGATTTTAAAAATCTGCACCCCGTGTTGCTCTCCTCTCTCTCCCATGGCCCAAGCATTCAGCCCTTGGCTGTTCCCGTGCTATCTCCATCAGCGACCTGCTCTGCACTGGCCCCCTCCTGCTGCCTGCATGACGGGCTGTGGCCAGAGTGTGTTTCCATGGGAGCTCAACAGTCAGAGATCAGAGACAATTTTCCTGGTTGCTGGACAGCATGGGAAATTTGCTGTCAGAGGGTGAAAAACAAGAGCTGGAGAGAAAGTGAAGGAAAAATGGCAGGAGGAGAGTGTGCTGTTACAA
>NW_010151650.1:0-356 GCF_000699245.1 Pterocles gutturalis | reverse complement strand
TTGTCACCGGGCTCCACTTGGACACTGAGTTCTCGTTTTTTCCCAGAGAAATAAAAATACTTTAAACCATGTTATTTGCAAAAAGTTTGAATGAAAATATTTCACCAAGGGAAACGAGCCAAGTTTGAAAATGAAAGCTTGACATAGGCAAGTCCTCTGCCGTGGCAGATGCAGGTGCAAATCCGGAATACTACAAACGAGGCAGGGTTGTGGAACGACTCTGGTGTCTCTGGAGTGTGTCGCCTCCTGCCACCAACCTCCACGTGTCTTCAAAGGTGGTGCTGAGCAGAGCTGCTGCAGGCGGTGCTGGTACCGAGGGTGGTGGTGGAGTCTTCACAGAATCACAGAATGTTAGA
>NW_010151649.1:0-356 GCF_000699245.1 Pterocles gutturalis | reverse complement strand
CAAGGACCCCCATAATCCCCCCTCACCCCCCTTGGGGGTCCCCATGGGGGTCCTGGCACTGGTGCCGCAGCTGCTGGAGGGGGGGATGGGGACCCCCAGGAGGGGGGGACACCCTGAAATGGAGGTGCTGGTGGATTGGGGGGTGCAGGAAGTGATGAAGCACCTGCAGGTAAACCCCCCCCAACCTCAACTCCACCCCCCGGGGACCCCAAATTCCACCCAGGACGCCCCAAACCCACCAAGAACCCCCAAATCCCAACCCAAGCCTCCCCCACAGACACCCCCAAACTTTACTGCACACCCAAAATCATCCCAGAACCCCCCAATTCTCCCTATTCCCACCCCAGACACCCCAA
>NW_010151648.1:0-356 GCF_000699245.1 Pterocles gutturalis | reverse complement strand
TCATCTCACTCTTTTGAAATCTAAATCTGAAAGTCTGGCAGGGGGGTTAGAACTAGATGATATTTAAGGTCACTTCCAACCCAATCCATTATAGGATTTTATGATTCTAAACGTGATTCCATCATCCTTAGGGGACACCTCGCTGTATGCTGCATGAGATGCGTTGGCATACAACCTGGGGTTGCTAATACAGCCTTCTGGCCCGCGTAAGCATTCTGTGTGCCTCTCTGTGCCTTGTCTGTTCCAGAGTTTTCTGCAGCTCTTGCTACTGATTCTGGGCTCCAATTGGCAAGTTCAAGCTTTAATTCTGACATGCTGATGCATATGAAAGCCCTTATACTGGTAAGTGTCTTCTC
>NW_010151647.1:0-356 GCF_000699245.1 Pterocles gutturalis | reverse complement strand
CCTCTCCTGCCTCTGTGCTCCAGTTTCGCCCCGGTCTCCGGCTGGGGCAGGGCTTGCCTGGCTGCGCTCCATGCTGCCAGAGAACAGTACGTACCCTGTCTGCTCGGGCTCCAAAGGGCTCCCCGAGAGCCAGCTCCCAGCTCAGGCAGCGTTTCCGAAGCACAGGGCAGCAGAGGAGCCCCAGTGCACAGGGAGCAGAACGGGCATTCTCACCGGCCACAGCAGCGCTGGAACCAGAGGCACGGGCCACCAAAGGGAGGCTGGCAGGTCTTTCTGACAGAATGCCTGGTGGCCAAGTCAGCCTGCGCCTATCAGCTACAAGGATTCTTCTTCTTTGAATTTATGTCTTTTTTTTT
>NW_010151646.1:0-356 GCF_000699245.1 Pterocles gutturalis | reverse complement strand
AAAAAAAAAAGTATTTTGATTAAATCAGTAATGTAAGAAAACTTACAGCAGGGAGAAAGCATGGTTTTGACTTAGGGAACTCTCCAAAGTGGGAGACACTCGTGTCACAGTCCTGAGCTTGTGCAACGTGACATGTTTTTCATAGTTGGTTGAGGGGATGTCAAAGATGATCATGAAAAGCATCAGCTGTGATTTGGAAACCTGTGTGAGTTTAGATCTTTTCATAGATCACCATGCTAACGTTATTACTCATTTCAGGTTGTGGGCTAGTTGCTTTGTACTGGTAGTTATTCTGCAGCTGAGTTCTATAAATATTTAGCTTTCCCACCAGCCTCACAAGTTTCTTGATGCTTACT
>NW_010151645.1:0-356 GCF_000699245.1 Pterocles gutturalis | reverse complement strand
GCGCCTCCTGCCATTAACCAGGCTGATGGAGACACCTTTGAAAGGAGAAGACAGTGTGGGAAAATGTGGGAAAACCCTCTAACACAAAGGCACATTCTCCCTCTATGGCCTTCGCAGCATTCTGCTATGTTCAGGCCGCCAATACCATCACCCTCTTCTTACTTGGGCTTTCCATTTTCCTGTCTCCGCTCTCCAATTGAAATGAACAAACCCCAACCTGTGAACTAACTGGTACTGACAAAAATATTTGCCAAAAAAACATGACACATTCAGACCCACCTGCAGGAACGGTTGGTGTGGAGCTGTCTGGGGTTGTGGTTGCAGCATCTGTGAGGGGAGGAAGGGAAAGATGCAAG
>NW_010151644.1:0-356 GCF_000699245.1 Pterocles gutturalis | reverse complement strand
GGGGATTGAGGCAAAAATCTGCATCTGGGCGGAATTGTTCCAGCGGGAGGTCGAGGAATCCGGTCTCGCCGTGTTCCCGGGGATTTGGGGATCCGTTCCGCTCAGGATGGCTCAGCGAAGCGCCGCCGTGCTCATCCCTCTTTTATTTTTTTTTTTTTCTCCTTTTTTGCAGGAGAAGGAGAAGAAGTACATGCTGCCTTTGGATAATTTGAAAATCCGGGACGTGGAGAAGGGATTCATGTCCAACAAACACGTTTTTGCCATTTTCAACACGGAGCAAAGGTGAGGGCGGGAGCGGGAGGAATCGCCGGTGCCTCCTGGTCACTGTCCGGGATCTCCCCGGGCTCCGATCGCCC
>NW_010151643.1:0-356 GCF_000699245.1 Pterocles gutturalis | reverse complement strand
AGCATGCTCCGGCCCCCCACCTGCACCCCCCCCAAAAAATAAAAAAAAAAATATTTCCCTGGTTTGTGCGTTAAGGGCATCTCCCGGGAAATAGGGATGGATGAGAAAAAATAAGATAAAAAGGGGAAAAAATAAGATAAAAGGGGAAAAAAGAAGCTAAAAAGGAAAAAAAAAAAGAAATGGGAAAAAGGAAAAAAAAAAGAAATGGAGGGAAGGGGAAAAAAAGAAATAATGGAGAAAAGGGAAAAAATAAGAAAGGGAGAAACTGGAAAAAATTAAGAGATGGAGAAAAGGAAAAAAAGAGATGGAGAAATGGGAAAAAATAAGAAATGGAGAAAAGGGAAAAAGAAATAGAG
>NW_010151642.1:0-356 GCF_000699245.1 Pterocles gutturalis | reverse complement strand
AGATGGGGGAACCCAGGACTTTGGGGGGGGACCCCAAAAATTTGGAGGGACCCCAAAAGTTTGGGGAGGCTCCAAGAGTTGGGGACCCCACAAATTTGGGGGACACCAGGAGTTGGGGGACCCCAAGAGTTGGGGGACACCAGGAGGTTGGAGATGGTGGGTAGGAGATGGGGGGACCAGGACTTTGGTGGGACCCTGGACTTTGGGGGGACCCCAAAAATTTGGGGGGGATCCAGGATTTTGGGGGAACAGCAAGAGTTGGGGGCACCAAGAGGTTGGGGGGCAACCAGGAGGTTGGGAGGTGACCAAGATGTTGGGGGGCACCAGGAGGTTGGAGATGGTGGAAGGGTCCATGG
>NW_010151641.1:0-356 GCF_000699245.1 Pterocles gutturalis | reverse complement strand
TGATGTGTTTGTTTTCTTGTTCATTAGTGAAAAACCTATTCTCAACAGTGAGTGACTGGTTCTTGCTGCTTGTTGGAAACAGCCTCACTACTCTGGAAGTGGTGCTGCCACCACATTGCATTACAATACATGAGGTGACTATTTATCCTGAAACAGAGCTGTATCTTCTTCTATACAACAGGGGATCAATATTCTGTGTAGGTGTCAGTCTTTCATAATTTCTGCCTAAGAGTCTGGACCAGTTACCTAGTGTCTTAGTGCTTTATCATGTAGTACTGGCAAGTAGTGGATGCACACTGAGGGTTGTTTTTTTTTCATTTTGTTAGTACAATGCAAGCAATACATGCAAATTGTAC
>NW_010151640.1:0-356 GCF_000699245.1 Pterocles gutturalis | reverse complement strand
GTAAATGGCATTCCTCATTGCAGGATCAGCTTTGCTGAAATTCTGGGTCAAATATATTGGGATCACACGCAAGAGAAACCTGGCAGTATACATTTTGCCAGAACAGTATCATTGCACCAAACCATTTCCTGATGGCTACTAATCCGTTACAGAAATCCAGATTCTTATTCCTCCTTCTGTAAACCTTGGTGCTTCTTAAATTACACAAGTTGGTCTTTCTGCAGATGAAAACATAAATTAATATTTTATCTTTGTATTTAGTTCCTGAAACAGTTACTCAGATTCCCGAGTGCCTGCCCTGTTGCAGTTCTTGTAGTGTCAGTTGTGACAGAGAATCACAGAATCACAGAATCACA
>NW_010151639.1:0-355 GCF_000699245.1 Pterocles gutturalis | reverse complement strand
CCCCGTGCGGAAGATTGACCAACAGCGGTGAGTAGCGAGAGCCACCGGGACCAGTGTGTAGTGACCTGAGTATCTGCCCCATGACAATCTCACTCTCTTCCGCACTGCAGAAAAAGACATTTCTGCTCGCTTCAGACTTGCTACTGGCTTGCTCAAGGTTTGCTACAGGTAATGATGCAAAGGAAAGCAGGAAAACTCAGCTAGAAATAGGCTAATAATGACTGGGGGGTGGCAGGTGTTGCGTTAGTTCCCAGGGCTCCTAAGAAGTACGTGTTTTACAGAAAATTCTGTAGATACTGACCAGTTAAAACATCAGGAGCGTTATGATAAAACTGCCCCTCTGTACTCAGTTGCC
>NW_010151638.1:0-355 GCF_000699245.1 Pterocles gutturalis | reverse complement strand
AAAAAAAATTAAGAAAATGATACATGAAATAGGGCCAAATTTTAAGTTAGCTTTATTCCCCACAGATACAAGGAATTTGTAAGCTATGTGCATTCTTCCATGACACAGAGGTCTATAGTTGGAAGAACATCTTTAATTTAGCACTAGGTTAGTTTATAAGCTTGCTTAAGTAGTAAGTGCCAAAGGGTCAAACATACACAAACCAAACCCATCTAAACTTGTATTTCCTCAAAGTGAGGTTTAGAATCTGTTTATACTGCTGTGAATTAACCTTTTAATAAATATTCTGCACTTCAGCTACCAAAAATCCATTATTTTGTCATCTTGATTAAAATCATTTTATAAATGATTAAAA
>NW_010151637.1:0-355 GCF_000699245.1 Pterocles gutturalis | reverse complement strand
TTAATTATTAGCCTGCATTTAATTTATTGATCATTTAATTGATATTCAGCATTTAATTAATTGTTAGTCAGCATTTAGTTAGTACTCAGCATGTAATTATTAGTGGGCATTTAATATTTAGCATTTAATTATTTAATGAACGTTTAAGTAATATTCAGCATTTAATTATTAATTAACATTTAATTAATTGCCAATCACTAATTACTGTTCATTTATCCAGCCTGGGGGGATGCAGCCTTCTCCAGCGGCTTGGGCTGATGGACTCATCCCACCGAGCCCCAAAACCGCCTGAATTCACCCCAAAGCGGGACTCGCACCCTGTAGCCCCCCCCCATGCAGGTAAGCGCCACCCCAA
>NW_010151636.1:0-355 GCF_000699245.1 Pterocles gutturalis | reverse complement strand
TATCAGACCAAAACCAACCCGGGCCCGCCGATTGGTTCTGTATTGAAAGGACTCATTCCTCCTCCACGAATGATGGTCTGACTCATCTCCCAGAGGTATATGGGGATGGAACTTTATTTGACATCAGTGACAGCGAAACAGCTCAGGACTCTGACTCTGAGACTGAGAGCGATGCAGAATTTGCATCCCAGATGACTGATGTGTGCCACAGCTCTCTGTCCACCCCTGTCTCGAGGTTAACAGATGGGAAGTCAATCGAGGGCACACCGGTTGTGAGGCTTCCAGAGAAGTTGGAAATGTGAGGACTGTTTTCCATCATTTGACATGAAAATTGGTCTCGGGCAACATAAACGTT
>NW_010151635.1:0-355 GCF_000699245.1 Pterocles gutturalis | reverse complement strand
TTTTTTTTTTTCCCCTCTCCAATTTTTATGTTCTCTGGAAATTTTCACACTGTGGAAGTTCTCATAGTAGTGACTTAATTCCAGACTACCAGTGAAGAAATGGAATACCATAAAATAGTCTCAGGTCTTGCAGAGCTTGACTGAGAACTGTCCCATTAGATGAAAATAGCCTGTTGATGGTTGTTAGAAATGGGTCAAGAATTGGGTTCTTAACCCATTTAATGGGTCCTCTCTCAACATGGGAAGTGCTGTAGCAGAAGATTAGACAGTAATGAATCAAATGCCCTACAACAGTACAAGAAAATTACATGGGGGTTGGAACTGGCTGATCTCTAAGGTCCCTTCCAACACAAAC
>NW_010151634.1:0-355 GCF_000699245.1 Pterocles gutturalis | reverse complement strand
AGAAAAGAAGCACTTGTGAAGGACTTTAAGGAAGATTAAAGAGTTCTACAGTAATAGGTAAAAGCAGCTGTTTTTTTAAACTTAAATTTACTAAGGTTTTTGCATGTTTAAATGATCTGTTTCCCAAAGAGTTGTAGCAAGAAAAATGTTAGTCAAATGTTACCAATTCCAAATTAGGTACTAAGGAAAGCACAGGAAACAAAATACTGACAAAAATTTACTTGTGCTTGATAACTACTCCACTCACTGCTTTCCTCGTGGTGTTGGGAACAACAAAACCACAGTATGGGCATACAGAAGGGGCAAGAGTTTGGTGCAGGTGTTATGGATTAAAGAGGAAGAACAGCAGCAGCAC
>NW_010151633.1:0-355 GCF_000699245.1 Pterocles gutturalis | reverse complement strand
TTGGGATAATGAAGAAAACTATGGATATGGACAAATGCAAACTTGCACATGAAACTCCTTTTACTATTTGGTCTAGAGCAGATAAAATGGGTTCTATTTGTATAACATTATTTCAGTTTCTCGATGTTTTGTTTCAAAAGTTTTTTTTTGCTGTTTACTTCCCTTTCCGAAAACTATTCTACAGGGAACTGAGGCAGAGGCTGGGTTTACAAACAAGTTTACTTATACATGAAGTGGACCTCTTCACTTTTCCCAGAAAGCACAAGTCATTTACGCTCCTAAGGTCACCTCAAGCAAAAGTGAGACCATTAACTCTGCTCTAGCTGAAATTAACAGTATCTTCCTCAGTTCAAGT
>NW_010151632.1:0-355 GCF_000699245.1 Pterocles gutturalis | reverse complement strand
TAGGAACTCAACCTCAGAACAGTACTGGTACTCCAGACACAATTGCTATTACTACGAAGAACTTTCTGAACATCAGAACTGGCAAGGAGGGTAAACCAGCCTACTCCTACAGTTTAGAGAAGTTCCACGATAACAGATGAAATCCATATGCTGTCATCCTACAGATGGTTAACTACCCCAGAAGCCATAACATTACAAATACATAAAGCATGAAAGTGCTCTGCAGCAGCCATTCTTTCACTTGGACAAACTAACAAGTTCAAAATATTTGCAGTATTAGGAAAATGTGAATGCATAGGTAAGTTTTAATGAAAACCTAACAGCATAAATAGACAAAATACTTCCAGTATAAAAT
>NW_010151631.1:0-355 GCF_000699245.1 Pterocles gutturalis | reverse complement strand
AAAAATTAGACATTAAAATTTGAGACATTAATGACTTAAATTCATCGGATAGTCACAGATTAGTTTAAATTCCTTAACTGTTTCAGTACTTCAGGAGTGAAAAAACTGCAGTCTGTCTGGATAGAAGTTTTTCTCAATGTTCATAAAATTTTCTCACTTTGGTGTAAGGACAAGAGTTTAAGATAACATGTTAATTAAATCAGGGAACATGAAAATGTTCTTTCTGCTTTTACACTGTGAAAAACACATGAAAGAAAAAAAGCAACTGCTCTTTCAAGGTCAAAAATTATGATAGTGGGCATACAGAACTAGCAAGGTCTCCTTACCAGATCTAAACAACACCTTGACATCCATA
>NW_010151630.1:0-355 GCF_000699245.1 Pterocles gutturalis | reverse complement strand
TGGCTTAATCCACAGGTTACATAGCACCATAGGTAGGCATGCTGTCCCATTCATGCTCCATTTGCATGGGGAGGTAGATCTTTCTGCTTCTGGTGACTTCCCCCTATACTTGCTATCTCTTTGTTATGAGAGGTCTTCTGCGGCTCCCCGCATTTGACAGATAGTCAGGGTGTATTTGGACTGACTTTAGGAGTAAAGGTAGCTTAAGTTGGTCCCCTTCTTCCTGCTTCTAGGAATCCTCCACATGCATGTGCCATACTCCACCACTCTCAAATTCTGTCAACAAATCTGGTTGTCTGAGCAGCCTGGAAACCAATCCTGGCTAAAAATAAAGCCTAAAAAGAAAAAAAAAAAA
>NW_010151629.1:0-354 GCF_000699245.1 Pterocles gutturalis | reverse complement strand
GAAGTTGCTTGCAGTTTCTTGCTAGCAAAAATTGCATGATGGGGTGGTAAAAATCCTTTGAAAGGAGGGTAAAACCCTCTGCAGCTGGTGCACATTTTAATTAATAGGACTAGGAGGAAATTAAGTTCATATTTTTGAGCTTGGAAAATGCTAGGGGTGCTGTCTCTGCCTTATCCATGAACAACTGTTTACAATGTGTAGTAACTGCTGAATTTAGCTCTAGAAAAACTAGATGGAATGAAGAAAGCTGCCTTATGTGCAGCTGTCCACTTGAATGTGTAATTGTAGGTCTCTTGCATGAAATATAACTTGAACTTAAGAGTGTTTGTGCTCAGGAGATCAAAACCCTTTACA
>NW_010151628.1:0-355 GCF_000699245.1 Pterocles gutturalis | reverse complement strand
ACAGATGGGGACAGCCTGTTCCTGTGCTTGAAAAACTTAAGTACTTAAAAAGCTTGTAGGATCAGGTCTGTTATTGCACAGCTGAAGAGATAGCTTTAGATACTAATATGCATCTGCAGTGCTGAAATACATCATAAATAAAAGTTTCTCTGAAACTTAGAGCACTTCTACACAGGTCTGACACAGGTAGGAAGCTGCAGAATAAAGCACTTCTGACCAAGAAGCAAATAAAACCAAAATCAAACACAGTTGGCTTTAGGTGAAACACTGGAGATTCAATACCTGAGCTGGTGGCAGGCAAATATTATTTGAGTGCTTATATTCTGTATTTTACTGTATTTTATTTTATTTTATT
>NW_010151627.1:0-355 GCF_000699245.1 Pterocles gutturalis | reverse complement strand
ACGCTTTCAGAACACAAAGGCTCTTTTAAGAGCCACCCACAAACCTCGAGAGAAGAGCTTTAGTCGCATAATGTGTGTGCGTATATTGTTGTTACAGTTGCGGTTCTGTTGTTACAGTTGCGATTTTAAGTTAATAGGAAGGTTGAGCTTTCTCTATCTTCACGTGTATCCCGCGGGTCTGTCCCTTACCGCCCCTAGGCTAAAACAGGAGTGCTAGAAATTGAAAGAGGGGAATGTCCCGATTGCAGTTCCGGGAAGAATGCGTGGGGAACGGGTGCAGCGCTTCACTCTTGGGGCTCCCTGGGCTCAGCAGAAAAACAATGCGGCTCTGAAAGATGAGTACGTGCTTTATCCC
>NW_010151626.1:0-354 GCF_000699245.1 Pterocles gutturalis | reverse complement strand
AAAAAAAAAACACGCAAAAAATTTTAAAAAGACCCCAAAAACGAAAAAAAAACCCCAAAAACACAAAAAAATCCCAAAACACCAAAAAGCCCAGAACACCCAAAATACGCACCAAAACCATGCAAAAAAAATTGCAAAAAACACCCCAAAAAACAAAAACAAAATCCCCAAAATTACCCCTAAACCCAAAAAAACTCAAAAAAAAAAAAAAAGCAAAATTTTTCCCCGGGTGCAGGATTTCCGAGCGGGATTTCCGTGGCCCACCTTATCCTGCTGGGCGCTGGAGAGGGTGCTGTGCAGCGGGAGCACGACCCAGCGCTGGGTGCGGGCAGCGTAGGCTTGGGCGGCGTCCAG
>NW_010151625.1:0-354 GCF_000699245.1 Pterocles gutturalis | reverse complement strand
CCTTCCCCAAGGGTACAAGCTGGACTGTCCCAAATTGCCCCTGAGGACCCACTAGAAGGCAAATAATACAGGTAGCTAGTGAAGGCCATCTTAGAGACTCCACTACAAGGCCTGTGGGGGGAAGACCTACCACTGATTTTAATTTCTGTTAATTGCTTTTCAAAATGGGATAATTAGAACTGCATGTGATATTCATGGTGCAAGTGCAGTGGTAAAATGGACTTTTGGTTTTTAACTCCTTTGCTGACACTCTTTTTTCCATTTTTAACTGCTGCTAAGTTTCAGTGTTATTTTCAGACAACTGTACATAGTAATCCCAGGTCTCTTTTGGAGTAGTGAAATTTTATCCTATCC
>NW_010151624.1:0-354 GCF_000699245.1 Pterocles gutturalis | reverse complement strand
ATGAGGAAGGATGGGAATTGAGTGTGAAAGTGAAGGACATTAGTTAATGTCTGAAGAGGAAGAAGCAAAAGTGGAAAAGGAGAAATGCCAGAAATGGGATAGCATGTTCAAAACTGCAGCTCTGAAAAATAATTTTCACAGGAGCATAGTGGATGAATACAGGTAAGGCCAGAGAAAAGGATGCTGTAGAAAATAAGACAAGTTCCAATATGACTATATCTAGAGATGCATGGAAGGATTAAGATAATATCCCACTTCTCTTAAACACTGGAATAATTCACTTTTCAAAGGTACTTGTCTTCTTCCTTTGGTTCTAGAGAGCGTCTCAATATCAGTTACCTAAATTTAATCTTG
>NW_010151623.1:0-354 GCF_000699245.1 Pterocles gutturalis | reverse complement strand
AGAGTAAAAACTCTTCAGATAATTCATCAGAGTTATGATTAGAATTTAATCTTCAAGTGAAGGAATATGTCACATCAGTCCTGATAATTTATTTTTACTGTATCATCTTCTGGAAGGTGAGGAACTATAAGCAGTTTTCTTTGTAATATTTTGCAGACCATGATGAGTGTACCACTACAAACATGTGTTTAAATGGGATGTGCATAAATGAAGATGGGAGTTTTAAATGCATCTGCAAACCAGGATTTGTTCTGGCTCCAAATGGGCGTTACTGTACTGGTATGTGGAACTGAGGGGTAACCCATTAAGACAATCTTGATTGAAAATGTCTTTCCCTGTCCCCATTCATTCATG
>NW_010151622.1:0-354 GCF_000699245.1 Pterocles gutturalis | reverse complement strand
TTATTTTAGTCCCAATGATAAATTTTGGAGTAGTTTAGCTGACTGCTTGTTTTCTATTTCCTTGCATTATGGATGGAGCCTAGAGATGCCCTCCAACCCCAAATACATACTTTATTATTTGCTTTTTATTGTCCAGAAGTACATTAATTTTATAAAACCACCAGAAAATTTCTTTTGTTCAAATGACACCCATAGAAAGATCATTGTTGTGACTCTCCCCAGAATCATATTTAATTTGAAGATTGCTTTGAAATGGTGGAGAGGCATTCTGGAGCAGGTTAACTCTATAAAGTTATATAGCTGGACTTTTTAATTTTGCCGAAAGGTCAGATCTCTCTCTTGCTAAAATCCTAT
>NW_010151621.1:0-354 GCF_000699245.1 Pterocles gutturalis | reverse complement strand
CTGTCGTGCTGGGAACTCTTCGCTGGTGCCTTCAGCTTCAAAGAAAAATGATGTAGGCAGCAGATGACTTTTACACAGCTTTTGTCAGCAGTCTAGGAACAACCAGGAAAAAGATGTGCAAGTTATGAGACAAGGTGCTTTCAGAGCTTCTAAGTCTCCAGCTTCTACAAGCAGTTGTTGACAGCACAGGGATGGATTGGCGTGACCCTGGCCCGGCCCCATCCCAGCCTGGCCCAGCACGGCCTGGCCATCAAGCTGCCTGCCCGGCTTCTCCTGTAACCCGACTTGCTGTGGCCCAACCCTCCACCATGGCTCACCTGAGAGATGGGAGCTTCTCAGGAGCTGGTGAAAGAA
>NW_010151620.1:0-354 GCF_000699245.1 Pterocles gutturalis | reverse complement strand
AAGGGTCAGCAGGAGCTGGCGGGAGCTGTGCAGCCTCACGGTGTCGCACATCTGTCCAGAAATGCAGCTTTGCCTCCAAGTGTCCAAGCAGGATATTGCACGATGGCTTTAGCTGTTCCCATCCTCTTGCTTGCTGCAGCACAGCTGGCAAACGGCGTTCGCAGGGTCTCTGCAGGGGCTGAGCCCGACACGGAGAAGGGGGACGCGTGTGCACACGTGTGCGTTTGTGTGCGAGCGCAGCAGAGGACAGGACAGCCCCAGGCAGCAGGACATGGGTTTTGGCTGTGCCTCTGTGCGTGACAGCCCAGCCTGAACCTCCTGCTGCCTGGGATGTTCCGGATCCTCAGGCTGGAG
>NW_010151619.1:0-354 GCF_000699245.1 Pterocles gutturalis | reverse complement strand
AAAAAAAAAGGGAAAAAATGTCAAAAAAGGGAAAAAAAAAGGGAAAAAGGTCAAAAAATGTTGAAAAAAGCCCCAAAAATGGGGGGGAAGAGGCAAAAAAAATGGGGGGGACCCCAAAAATATGGGAGGGAATCAAAAAATTGGGGGAAAAAGGGCAAAAAATTGGGGGGAAAGGCTCAAAAAATGGGAAAAAATGGCGAAAAAAAAGGAAAAATGGCAAAAAATGTTGAAAAAAGGCCAAAAAATGGGGGAAAGGGCCAAAAAAAGAGCAAAAGAAGCCCCAAAAAAGGTGGGGACCCCAAAAAAAAGATGTCCCCATGTCACCTGAGGTCCTGGAGATCCACCAAAAATGGT
>NW_010151618.1:0-354 GCF_000699245.1 Pterocles gutturalis | reverse complement strand
GTCCAGGGAAGTCGGTCTGTCCGTGCCCTGGGTAAGAAGGTGGACTCCATTACCTGGCAACGAGAGGGGGAAAATATTTACAATTAAATAATTATTAGTAATTGGAATAACCCCAAAAAAGGAAAAATTAAATTAAAATTGATTCAGTACTGTAAGAAACTTTTAAAATCATATGTTTTTGTCTTTTGGCTTGTTTTTAGAATTTTTAAAGACTGGATTTGTAAGGCCTTAATATATGTTAATTCAAAGGAATTTTTTGGTCAGAAGGAAAGTGATTATACAAGATTATGGATCAGGGCTTCACGTTCTTTTCCAGCCTCAAAACTTACGTTAAGAACAGATAAGTTTGAGGAA
>NW_010151617.1:0-354 GCF_000699245.1 Pterocles gutturalis | reverse complement strand
CAAAATAGCCATCATTTTCTGTTGGACCTACTTGCCATGGGTGTCTTTCTTTTTATGCTGAAAGCATAAGAAAAAATATTTGGGTGCCAACTCCTTTTGCTTTTGACAAATAACACCAAGGCCAAGCTTACTGCTTGTACAGGAATATTAGTAATCAGTTTGTATCAATGGGGTGAGCACAGAGCTCACAAATACAGTCTGCTGTGGTCTGTCTGCTTCAGCAACCTTTCCAGACTGGAGGAAGCAAGTGGTAGGGCAGACTGGGTATACAGACTCACCTGGAAGAAGTGCATCGGAAGCGTGAAGATCATTACAAGTTCTCCATCCTGGGCTGCAGCTGATGATGAGCCTTGG
>NW_010151616.1:0-354 GCF_000699245.1 Pterocles gutturalis | reverse complement strand
AGTTATGAATGTATTCTGTCGAACATATTGTTAACTGAATTACTACGGTCCTGTTTCTTTTATCCCTTTTTAAGTACTGTTACCATGTTTCCTGTGTCAGTAATTCTCAAGGTCTTCAGGCCTTTCAGCCCAGATCCTGTGAGAGGGTGATGAGCTGCTTATTCCAGGGGAAACTCTGGTCCTCCACCATGCAAAACAGAAGCATCCAACCATGCAACTCCCCTTCCTCCCATGGTTTCCATCTGGAAGGGTCCCGTGGCTTATCTCACTTCTTTGGCGATATTAAAAATAACCACAGTTCCATTTCGCTTAAGTAAATATTCAATTTGCATTACAAAAAAAAAAAAAAAAAAA
>NW_010151615.1:0-354 GCF_000699245.1 Pterocles gutturalis | reverse complement strand
CCCGTTTGTTGTTTTTATCATAGCAGGGCTAATAGCTAAATTCTATTAATTGCTGCAAGCTGTTTTGTTTGGCAAATCCAGGAAGCAGTTTACATGGCTACGCCGTGCTCTGGTTCCCAGTCCTTCTGAAATGGTATTATTGTAAGGGGCTAATACTGATTAAGGACAGTTCCCTGAGGAAGGAGGGCCTTTTGAAGACTGAGTCATTTCCTTTCCCTGCTACACTTCAGGGAGATAGCGCTTCTCTCACCACCAACACACACCCTTTGTAGCCAGAGAGTTCTCCAGCCAGGAGGTCAAAAGCCCACGCCTCAGCCTGAGGTGGAAATGCCCGAGTGCCTGAGTCCTAAGAAA
>NW_010151614.1:0-354 GCF_000699245.1 Pterocles gutturalis | reverse complement strand
CCATTCCCCAAATAATGAGTTCCCTTTGCACATTCTGATGTTGCAATCACTGTCTTGGCAACCCTGGGAGTGGAGCTGTAAATAGCAAACTTGATTATTGTGCAGGTGGCAGGAGCTGCGCTGAATGTGGCAACATGTGTTCAGATAGACAAAATTAACTTGTCATGTTTATTTTCCAGCTGAAATGGAAATGCAGGAAAGAAGATGAGACGAGAGGGGGATACTCAAGAGATGTTCTGTTGCAGATCCTACAAAAGGTCTTGTCTGACACTTTCCTGCTGCTTGATCTTCCTGTGCTCTGTGTGGTATAAGAAAGGATAGTGAATTCTGGGAAGCTGCATATAAACCAGGGTG
>NW_010151613.1:0-353 GCF_000699245.1 Pterocles gutturalis | reverse complement strand
TTCTGCTGGGCAAGAGGATCTAGCCAGCCAGATCTGAAGTCTTCGTGCCTGGAGACTGGCATTTCAATGACAGCCTGAACAGTCGCCTGTTTGGTGATCTCTGATGCTGGGAAGTGATACCACGAGGTGGTAGACAATCTGAAAGTCCTTTTTCTCCAGTGTTTCATGCACCTATAGATTATACAAGAGAAAGACATGATTCAGCCAGACTCACCAGGTGTTTTTGATAGTACCATCCTTTTTCTTTGCCATTGTGGAGGAGAATCACAGGTGTTTGGCTGCTAATGTGAAAAATTGAAGGTGCTGCTCAAAGCTCCTCTGTTCCCTGGGAGAATGAGGATTTTCATTACAGC
>NW_010151612.1:0-354 GCF_000699245.1 Pterocles gutturalis | reverse complement strand
AATTGCCTCAGGATCCTCTGAAATAGAGTTACAAAACCAGTGTTATCTTCCTAACTACCCATTACCTGGACACAATTGCTCTGGAACAGATTGCAGTGCTGCTGGCTAGGAGGTTTGCTACATATGCTTACAGGATAAGCAAGCAAGAAATTAACTTCCTCCGAACTGTCCACTGTTCTCCAAATACCTGTTATTGATGAGTGATGAGGAATAAACTCAGACTGCTTTTCAGCATGCAGATCCTCTGCAAAATGATGTCCCTGTGGAAAGCAGTGGTGAGCAGCAGAGGGTGAGCTGAGCGAGACAGCTTCTGAACTGAGCCCAGCAGACACTAAAACAGACATCAGACTTCCT
>NW_010151611.1:0-353 GCF_000699245.1 Pterocles gutturalis | reverse complement strand
AAACAAAAATCTAAAGAGAAGTCGTTCCAGCTGAGGACTCTTCAGGAGCCAGTGCAACTCTAGTTTCCCTAACCTGAGAGTCTGCTATACCATCCAGAAGATAAATAAGATAAGCAGAGCTGGCCCAGTAGCTAGGATGGCATTTGCCATTGGGAGACCACGGCAGAGTTGCGCTGGCTGTTTTTATACTTCCCAATTAAACAGGGCCAAGGTCTGATTTCTGGCTCTTCAACCAGATGACATGGGTGGGCCACATCCATGCTACATGACCCATGGATTCAGGGCCCTGAGACACAGCAATTATTTTGAATTTGTTGGGGAGGAGTAGTGTTTTTTGTGTAGGGTTTGGGGTT
>NW_010151610.1:0-353 GCF_000699245.1 Pterocles gutturalis | reverse complement strand
TCCGAGGACTCGGTGGCCCTCACCGTCACCTCGAACGCCTGCTCCAAGCCGCCTGGGGATGGGGAAGGGTGGAATTCGACATGGGCAAAGAGCGGAGCTCCTCGCTGCAAGAGCAGAGCTGCATCTCCCCCCGCAGAGAGCTGCCGTGGGGCTCGTGACCCCCGCAGCCGGGGCAGCGGGGAAGCAGCATCCGGCCGATAAGGGCTGGAGGGCTCCGGCCGATAAAGCAGAGAAACGCAGCCCTGCCGAACCGCTGGGCAGGAAGAGGCTGTTTCGGGAGGAGACTTTCCACCTCACCTCCTGCACGTAGCCACAGCAGGGGCTGCTCCCCGGCACTAAACTGGCTGAAGGGT
>NW_010151609.1:0-353 GCF_000699245.1 Pterocles gutturalis | reverse complement strand
CAAAATCATTGCCTTGCATCCGTGTGCATTTTGAACATAATTGCACATCTGCTAGGAGCCGTAGAGTATGTTTGGTTTGAGGACCTTGTCTGAAAAAGGCGGCTGGCGAAAGATGGCAAAGGTGGGTTTGCTTTTCTTGAGTGTGTGCTTTCATGGAGGAAAGAGGGTTTTGCCAGGGCGAGTTACAAAGGTGCCCCTCAGAGAAGGTGCCAGGCTGGGAGACTTGGCCTGGCCTGGCTGCAGTGCAAAGGCATTTGTGTTTTCACAGGCAGATACTTTTAAAGTTTGTCACAGCAAATGCAGAAGCTGGATTTTAGGAGCAGTGTTCCAATAGATCACTGGTTTACACATTT
>NW_010151608.1:0-353 GCF_000699245.1 Pterocles gutturalis | reverse complement strand
AGAGGGCTGGAGCACCTCCCATATGAGGGGGGATTCTATGATTCTCCTTGGGAATCGCTGCTGCTGGGAGATATCTATATCTCTAGTCGTGTAGAATGAACAGGCATCTTAACACAGATGCCCAAGTTGCTCCGAGGTTGGAATGGTCTCCTCTGAACTTGATATTAACTGCAGGGGAATAAATATGAATGCCCCTTTTGTTGCTGTACAAGTGATAGCATTGCCTGTATTTTCTGGTTACCCCCTGAGCAGGTCATCTCAAACAGCATATGCACATACCGAGCTGTTTGTAGAATCATAGAATCATGGAATGATTTGTATTAGAAGGACCTTAAAGGTCACCTGGTTCCAAC
>NW_010151607.1:0-353 GCF_000699245.1 Pterocles gutturalis | reverse complement strand
CCCCTTGCTGATGGTAGTGACAGCTCTGAGACTGGCACAGTGGGATGTCATCAGACAGGGGATGTGGTGATGCCCACAAACCGGCTGGGGCAATAGTCTCATCAAGAAGGGAAGATCTTTCAGACAGGGGGAGGTGTTGTCTCTTACAGGGCAGGGTGCCAAAGAGCACGAGACTTGCCATTGTGATGAGGGGAGGGCAGGGGGATTACTAACACCAGGAACACTGTGATGCAGTTTGAAGACGTCCAGGAAGTCATTTGTCGCTACAAGAAGCTGCTGAGGATTCGCAAGGACCTGCTGCAGTCACAACAGGAGCACAAGGAAATGTGTGAACAAGCCAAGGTGCTACTGGA
>NW_010151606.1:0-352 GCF_000699245.1 Pterocles gutturalis | reverse complement strand
CTGACAAAGGAGATCCGTGGCAGAAAGCCACAGGTGCTTCCAAGTGCATTTTAAAACAGCCACTCTTGTCAGCACACAGCAGCATTTTCTTAGTTTCTAGCAACAGGAAAACCTCGGTCTCTTTCACACATGGGATCTGATAAAGCTCAGAGGGGGAGGAAATCTCAGTCCAACAGCTATTTGTTCAATTTTGCAAGAAGCCTTTGAAACATAAACCAGAAGCAAAACGATCTTTCAAAGAGAATAACTCCAGCTGTAAACATGACTGAAATGTTTTGCAGAAGTACAGATTCTTAGCACACTACACGTTTAACCAGGTTCCTGGGGCACGAACAGGAGGACCACCCCATTT
>NW_010151605.1:0-352 GCF_000699245.1 Pterocles gutturalis | reverse complement strand
TCTGAAATCCTCTCCCTTAGACTGGGCTTATTTCTGTGTTAGGGATTCACAGCCTAGACCCATTCCTGCACTTGGCTGCCTTTGGGTCTTTCTTTTGGGCAATACAGATGCTTCATGCTTTTACTTTTAAAACACAGAAGAACCTTCTCTGCAGCTTGAGGCGGAATAAGACCACATCTCTCATCTCCCAGGAAAGTACTGCAGCCAACAAGCTGAGAGCTCTCATTATCCTCTGGCAAATTTGTGTCAACATGTAGCTCATAGTGCAAGACTGATAGGGCCAGAAGGAGACTAAGAGTGAGGTTTGGTAGTAAGGGTTTGCAATTGCTTTTTATGCTATTATCACTAGTTC
>NW_010151604.1:0-351 GCF_000699245.1 Pterocles gutturalis | reverse complement strand
TAACTTTACGTTAACTTTAACCCACGACAATGGTTAAACAGTCCATACAAATGTAAAAATTTGGTGAGGTGTTAACTTTTTGTATTGACTATCTAAGCGTACGGGCAGTAGTCTGATCTGAACTGACTTACTGTTAAACCTGCTATAATTATTTATAATCATTGTCAATGATTGGGGGTGGAGGGAAATCTTTATTTCTGGTACAGGGATGCTCAGAAGTACAAAATTACTACACCTTGCGTATACATACAGTACCATAGTGATACACCTCATGGTGTGAGTACCTACACCTGGAACTTCAACCCAAGACTGTCTGCCTGTCTCGCAGAATCACAGAATCACAGAATGTTA
>NW_010151603.1:0-352 GCF_000699245.1 Pterocles gutturalis | reverse complement strand
AGCTTGGCCGCCGTGTGCCAGGTGAAATGTCACAAGTCCTCTGTAATGGTCTGCAGAACACAGAGACATCCCTGTTTTGCACTGGCAGCTTCTAGATCCCACGACAAAGGAGACTCTCTGCCCAGGTGTTGAGGTCTCTGAGTTTATGAGGATGGAGGGCTAATCAAATTCCAGCCGGAGCTCTGTGGAGAGGAGAGGGAGATCTTCTCTAGCTGTTGTGGCAGCAGTGGTTTACAGGAGGCTCTGGCCAAGCCAAACCTCTTGTTTTACTCATACATTTCATAGGTGACTTCTAAATTACTCTTTCTTTATGGGTAGTCACAGTTTGTTAAATACTGAGGTGTAAGTGAAA
>NW_010151602.1:0-352 GCF_000699245.1 Pterocles gutturalis | reverse complement strand
TCCGGCCAGTTCGCGGGTCACTCGGAGCTCCGGCCGGCAGCCGTCCCTCCTCAGCCTCTTCTCCAAAGGGTCAGTCCGGGCGCGTCCCCCACCTTCCTCCTCCTCCCTCCGCCCCAAATTCGGGATTCCCAACGCAGGGAACCTCCTGGATCCGGGCGATTCCCTTCCTCCCATCCCAACCTCTCCTTTTGGGGGATTTTTGGGAAAATCTCCAACTGCCCTTTCCAGGTCGGCCAAGCGGAAGTCGGAGGAGGTGGACGGGGAGGCGGCGCCCGAGGCCATGAGCGTGGACAGGGAGGAGGAGGAGCTGGAGGAGAAGGTCGGCGCTGCGCCCGACGTGGGGCGGTGCCGA
>NW_010151601.1:0-352 GCF_000699245.1 Pterocles gutturalis | reverse complement strand
CTGCTTCTAGCAAACTGACCACAAGTCTCTCCTGAGGGAGGTGCCTAGCAGAAGAACAGCAGAGGTGGCACACTATACAAAAGACCAAGTGGTTCCAGGAGTAGGAAGCTGAACACACAAACTCCCCTCAGCCAGGTGAATGTCCATCTCATCCACAGACAGACATGCCTACCTCTTACATCGCAGCTCACATTATTTTGTGTTCTTTGGTGCTGACTGAAGATGTCAGAAATGCCTGACTGCTAAAACAAGTGGCAGATTACTTGGGAAATGTAGGTTTCAGACCACCTCGGGCCAAGAAGAGTTAAATCAGAGTTTTCCACTTCCTGAGAGAAGAAATGTTGTAGTCACT
>NW_010151600.1:0-352 GCF_000699245.1 Pterocles gutturalis | reverse complement strand
TGTTAAACAACACTGGTCCCAGTGCCGACTCCTGATATTGTTGTGGTATTGTTGGAATGAGCAGACATGCTTTTGAGCAAAGCCCTTACCTTTGTCTGAAGGTTCAACACATGGATTTCTTTTCTGCATACTGAAGAGTGAAATACAATATTAATATTTCTGTGTAAGAGTTTTGCCAGCAAATATGGCACCGTAGAACAGAAATAGCAATTAATGTCTTTTCGTATAACTCTGTAATAATCTTCAGTAATTAATACAGGTATTTTAATAATTCTGCAGAATAACATCTGCTCTCATCATCCTGCTCTGAAGGGTGCAGGTATGATCATGGAAGGGGGGGCTGGCCACTTGG
>NW_010151599.1:0-351 GCF_000699245.1 Pterocles gutturalis | reverse complement strand
CGCGAAAGTGCCTTCATTGATAACAGTGGGATGCCAGCAGTGCGGATGTGCCCACAAAGAGCCTGCCTGCACAGCTGCACAGCTGCCCGTTCTGATAAAAGCAGCTCGAGTGAGCTACCTGGCATCAACCGAACCTGGGCTGGAGGGTGGTTGTCGGGGTTGCCACTCACATCCCTGTGGGAAAGGCTGGATTCCGGACCACAGGCACTGCGATACCGTTGATGCGTGGGGGACAGAGAGGGCAGGGAAGCTGATGTCCCCATGGTGTGCGGGCACTCTCCACCAGCCCTGGTGCACAGGGTCAGTCTCAGATAGCGTTGAGCTGTGCTGGTAACAATAATTAAAAAAAAA
>NW_010151598.1:0-351 GCF_000699245.1 Pterocles gutturalis | reverse complement strand
CCAGCCTACAGAGAAAGTCAAACCTGATCCTCTAGTGTCTCTAGAACTTGTTTCTCTAGAGCTACTTGCCCAACAGCATTCTCCCACCTTGATTTTCCATGCACAGAGAGATTTCATGAGGACAGTATGAGCAAACATTTACCTTCTTGATGTGAGCAGCAATGTCCTTCTCAATGTTGTACTTCTCTAAGGCCTGGGTAGCACACTCCACAGCATCCTGCTGCATGTCTTCTGACATGTCCGCATTCTTGATCACTGCCTTTCGGTCACTCATGGTGCTCTGTATTGAGCAAGGAAGAGGAGAATTCAGGGTTGCAGGAGCAGCCACCTGCCAGCGTCACCTGCCGAGCA
>NW_010151597.1:0-351 GCF_000699245.1 Pterocles gutturalis | reverse complement strand
CATCCATCCAAAACTCAAACACACGAGAACACCTTCTAATAGCCCTACACATTATCCCTATACTCCTCCTAATCCTAAAACCCGAACTCATCTCTAGCCTCCCCCTATGCAAACATAGTTTTAACCCAAACATTAGATTGTGATTCTAAAAATAGAAGTTAAACCCTTCTTGCTTGCCGAGGGGAGGTTCAACCAACAAGAACTGCTAATTCCTGTATCTGAGTCTAAAACCTCAGCCCCCTTAACTTTTAAAGGATAACAGTAATCCACTGGTCTTAGGAGCCACCTATCTTGGTGCAAATCCAAGTAAAAGTAATGGAGACCTTACTCCTCAACACCTGCATATTTCTC
>NW_010151596.1:0-351 GCF_000699245.1 Pterocles gutturalis | reverse complement strand
TCGATGGCCTGCCTTAAGAACAGAAGATGAAAATTGTCAGGCTTAATTTCTTTTGATCCAAAGCATGTTAGTTGCTTTCCCTGGTTCCACCTCCAAGACAATTTATTTCTGAAATGTGCTAAAAGATGCATAGACAGGGAAAGACTGTAGAGGGTTTTTCCTCTCTTCTGGGCTAGGAAGCATCTGTCATTTGACGAATAGATGTTACCGCAGTCCTAGAACACTACCCTCAAGCATTGTCCAGCATTTTGTTTTATGTTTTTGTAATCTATGGGGGAAAAGTCAGATTCTGTCCTTGGAAAGAGAAACTGATCTCACCCAAGAAATGGCAGAACTGTCGTTTTATGTGCC
>NW_010151595.1:0-351 GCF_000699245.1 Pterocles gutturalis | reverse complement strand
CTGGTGAGGCTGTAAACATCCTCGTGTAAAGGGTCCTGCCTGTAAGTCCTCACTGTCAGGGAGCTTCAATGCCTGCAAAAATGTAGCAGCAGCCAGAAGGTGTCATTTGGGGGGCAGCTTAAAGGAATTAATACACTGTGCCTGCCCTCAGGAAGGAAAAAATGTGCCAGAGGAGAGGAGGGCTCTGGGTGGGAGGAGATCCTTAAACAGCTTTAATCACCTCAGTGCTGTCTGCTGCTGCTGGGACCTCTGCTCTGAGCTGCAACCTGCTTTACATCCCTGTTAAAAGTGAAAAAGACAGAAAAAATGAAACAGAGAGGGGAGCACAAGGATGCTCACGATGTCAATGTC
>NW_010151594.1:0-351 GCF_000699245.1 Pterocles gutturalis | reverse complement strand
TTCCTGTGGATGGCCCATCGCATGCAGAGCCAGAGGCAACCTCACAGTCAACATCCAAGTGATCTGATGGCTTCTGGCCCATCAGGTACTCAGGTAGCTGGTACATTGCAGTACCTTTGAAGATACCCATGCCATCTTCCTCCTGGCCTCAGGGAAGCACTCAGACAAGGAGAACTTCTAAAAGCGGAATCTCTCAAAATTTTTGAGACTGAAAGTTTGTGGATTGGGAAGGGGAGGAGCAACTCTTCCTACAGCTTCATCAGATGTCTCAGTGCTGTGGAGGCAGCTAGAACAAGCTGCGTCTAGCTGAAGGTAGCCCCTTACTTCTTCTCACAGAGGTCTCCCTGCACC
>NW_010151593.1:0-351 GCF_000699245.1 Pterocles gutturalis | reverse complement strand
AACCTTTAGTTACTGCGTGATGAAATGTCGAGGTTCCCAAACCTCCCCTTCCTCCCCAGCAGCAGCTCGGGATTCGCTTTGCAGCTTTCCTTGAATCCCACTTTCCCGTTCCAGGCTGGGAACCCCTCCTGCTACTGGGGGAAACTGAGGCATTCCCCTCCGGACAAGGAGGATTCCCAGCAATGAGTTCCCTGGAGCTAATTGCATCTTGGTTGGCAGCTTTAAAAATCAAGAAGTCCTGGAGATGGAGCTTTTTCTTTCCGCCGCAGGTGGCCTGGCAGAAGCTGCGGCTGATTTTTCCGGGTGCTGGGATGGATGTGGTGGGTGCTGGGGTGGGTGTCAGCCTGCGGT
>NW_010151592.1:0-351 GCF_000699245.1 Pterocles gutturalis | reverse complement strand
CCCCAAAAATCAGACTATCAGGTCTAATAGAAAAAATGTTGTTAAGAAGTTGAAACGTGTTGGTGGGCTAGAAAAGGCCATTGAACCAAATCACAAAAGTGTTTAGTTGTCTATCAGCTGTTGTTTGGATATCCAACTTCCTACTTATGGGGATTTACCTGGACTTTGTTTATAGTACAACATGAAGTGTTATGTACTTAATTGCTTTCAGGATGGTTTTTGAGAAGGAATTTTGATATCAAAAATCCTACTCAAAATTCCATTTGTGTGCACATTTGTGCCTGGGGAATAATGAATATCACCAGTTTACTAAATGCTGATTACTCCCTACATGGCAGCAGAGTTAAGCTC
>NW_010151591.1:0-351 GCF_000699245.1 Pterocles gutturalis | reverse complement strand
CTGTCCTGCTTAATCCCAGCTGCACCCTGCTGTGCTCTAAATTTAGAGTAAACAGCTCTTATTTTCTGTCAGATGTGTTAGGGTCATGACACCGAAACTCTCAGAAAGCGAATCAGTGTGAGCAGACTGCTCCGTGGAGCCGGGCTTCTGCTAACACTGAGACCTGTGCCTGGAAGATGACCTTTGGATATTTTGAGAGTACAGACTTGCAGCCCTGAGGCGAGAAATAAAAGTCCAGGGACACGCTGCTCTCATTTTATCAAAAGGCTTTGGATAGAGATGAGGAAGCCCTTTCTTTATAGCTAAAGCTTCTCTGCCCTGTGAGGACAGGAGCTTTCTCTTTGTTTTTCT
>NW_010151590.1:0-351 GCF_000699245.1 Pterocles gutturalis | reverse complement strand
TCCTGCCAGTCTGTCCTCTGTGGAAGTAAGGCAGTTAATATAAGCACAATGTCTGTTTCCAAAACTATTTCTGTGACAAAGCTGAACAAGACTTCCTGTCCAGCTCCTTTGACAAAAACTCTGAAACATATCAGTTCTACATTCAACCCATGAATTCATCAGATGATTTCAAACCCCAAGACATAATTCTGCATTTAGTTTAACATTTTTCTCCACGTTAATTTTAAGCTATCAACTTCCTGCCGAAGAAGCCACAGCACACAAAAACTATGAGTTTTCAATTAGGAAAAAGTTGTGTACATATTTATTGCACAAGTAAAAAATTACCTTTTTGAGTCTTGGAAAATAACT
>NW_010151589.1:0-351 GCF_000699245.1 Pterocles gutturalis | reverse complement strand
CAGCATTTATTTTCAGCCCCAGGTCTTGGTATGGGGTCAAACAGTATAAACTCTCAATTTCTCATAATTTGAGGCATTAAGGGAGGGAGAAATCAAGAGAAATTTAGAGAAGAAAGGGGAAAATGGCCATTCCACTCTGACAGCAATGGAAAACTGTGACATCAGTCAATTAATTGTTAAAATAGCCAGTAAGACGCCATCAGCAAGAGAAATAAATGAAACTTCTCAAAGACAGAAGAAATCACAATATTAGATCCAACTTCATTCTAAGAGCTAAGACTTACATCTTAGAAGATGGAAATGTAACTGTGTTAATTGGAAGCATTCACTTTTCCCAGAACAATATTTTGT
>NW_010151588.1:0-351 GCF_000699245.1 Pterocles gutturalis | reverse complement strand
AAACCTTCCTTCTTGCAAAGCAGCAGGTACATAGTTAATGCGAAGAACTGGCTTTTTAAATGCAATGCTACCTAACAACGATAGCTAGCCTTGAAAAGGTTTACTTGAAAACCTTCCAAGTGTTTCAGAGATTCTTCACACACGTACTTCTCACTATCCTCTACCCTTTCATACAGGGCCCCGTATGCTCCCATAATTAAAAATGATTCTAACGGGAACACATTGCAACAAAGCTGCACAGTGGTGTGTGCAGTGTGGGACTGGGATCTTCTCATCCTTAGTAAGTCCAAATCATTGGTACCAGGGTCTGACTAGTGCTCGACACGAAGACAACACATTAAGTCTTACCAG
>NW_010151587.1:0-350 GCF_000699245.1 Pterocles gutturalis | reverse complement strand
TTTCCCAACCTAAATGATTCTGTCATTCTAGTTACCATTCCATTATTGCTCCATCAACATTTGATCTACCATTTGATTTTCATTCAGTCATCAATCAATTACCATTGGATCATCGCTTAATCATTAATAAAACCCTTTTAGTTAACACCACAACCATGACTTCTCCAAATAATTCACTTGCGACTCCAGGACAAAAACCAGACAGTGTTGCAGGCACAACCAGAGCAGGAAGAAAGGAATGCGAAATCCTGTATTGGAGAATCCAGCTCCGAAAGGCAATTCAGGACCAAGCGAGAAACCTGAAAGCCCCAGGAGCCCTTCTACACCACCATCTGGCTGGCACTGCAGAG
>NW_010151586.1:0-350 GCF_000699245.1 Pterocles gutturalis | reverse complement strand
AAAAAAGCAACCTGCCGTGTTGGCAGGCTCACGTTCCCAGGAACAATACATTTTCCTCAAGCCCACAGCAGATCAAGACAATGGGAACTCGCTTAATCCTCCTCTGTTGCAGTTGAGGAAGAGCACATGTGTGTTAACAGACACATGGCAACTCTTCTAGGGGTCCTGCTAGAAGAGAAATTGTGTTTCAAATGAAAACTTTACTGTAGGTGACAAAAGAAGCTGTTACCTGTAGAAGTCATGCATCGGATAGCTGGTGTAGCTTGATATCTTGTATAAACACTGACCTCTGCTGACAGCTTTTTCTATGGCATCTTGATTGTTCATTATTTTATTATCTGTCAAGGGGG
>NW_010151585.1:0-351 GCF_000699245.1 Pterocles gutturalis | reverse complement strand
AGGTCCCAGCACCTTTGGGTGCCCCCGTAGCCGCCTTCATCCGGGTGGTGGGTTCGGAGTTCGTCCAGAAGTACCTGGGAGAAGGTCCGCGGATGGTGAGGGACGTCTTCCGCCTGGCCAAGGAGAACGCGCCCGCCATCATCTTCATCGACGAGATCGACGCCATCGCCACCAAGCGCTTCGACGCCCAGACCGGGGGTGAGGGGACACGGGGACAACCCCGGCGCGGGGTCTGGGGACAGCCTGGTGGCCCCAAGGTCCTTGGGTGGCATCAGGAACCTTCTGGAGAACTTCAAGATGGGGTTTGGGGACCTCCTGGTGGCCCCAAGGTCCTTGGTTGAGGTCAGGAAC
>NW_010151584.1:0-351 GCF_000699245.1 Pterocles gutturalis | reverse complement strand
CCCTAACCATTCTATGATTCTATGGCAGCCTCCTCAGGCTGTCTTTACTAGCCTAAATTCTCCATATTGGCCCAACATACGAGCTCCACAAGCTCATTGACCTAAAGAAGATGCTTTGTTATGTTCACTCACAACCCTGTTTGACAAGCCACACAAAAGTTGTACAGATTCAATATTTTTTTTTTTCTTAATGGCAGAAGCATTGGTTATGCCAGTCATCTGACAAGGCCAATTTTCTACCGTACACAGTTTTAAAAGTGAGTGGAGACACTGAAGCCCCACATGCTCCAATTCATGCAGCAGCAGCAGGAGACAGACTTTGCTCCTAGAAAAAAAAAAAAAAAAAAAAAA
>NW_010151583.1:0-351 GCF_000699245.1 Pterocles gutturalis | reverse complement strand
TTTTTTTTGTCATCATGTCTACATGTGCATTTATCGTAAACTGTTTTTAGAATGGAGAGATGACTCAGCATGGAAAAAACAAAACACACCCCATTGCCCCCACATTTTCTATTAATGATTACACTATTATGGTGCAATGGAAAATAAAGAAAGACACAAAATGTCTTTGTAAGTTTAAACTGAGTTTTCTTATCCAGTGGTAAGAAACAATAGTTTGAATATAGAGGTATGTCAGATGGCTTCAGTCAAGTTTTACCAATTTAATGAGAAGTTTTTCAACAGAGAACACGTAAGGTCTGGACTTGAAGTCCACTGTGCAGTTGTGAAAGTCTGTATGCGTTACTTAAGAGG
>NW_010151582.1:0-350 GCF_000699245.1 Pterocles gutturalis | reverse complement strand
AAAAGAGTAACATTAGGTGTTCACATTTCCCCACCATTACCCCATACAGATGCCCAACAAATGTCATGCTAGCATCCTCATACCATACTGTCTAGGATTTTTTATCCACAGAGGGCTCTGATCTGGATAGTCCGCTGGAACGCTGAGCTGCAGTGGGGGGACATTTGGAAGATTCTTGTCATCTGGAACACAAACACATTTCCCATCAGAACAAAGCATTCCTTGCGTGACAGAGAGGGGCTTTGTGCATAATTGAGCTTGGTTTCTAGCCTCTGAACCCCAAGGAAGAATCAGGCTATACATCTCCATTTTTATTGGAAGGTAATCTCATTGCTCACTTCAACAACACA
>NW_010151581.1:0-350 GCF_000699245.1 Pterocles gutturalis | reverse complement strand
CACTGGAATTTTTCCAGTTTTTAATTGTCCCCAACCTGAGCTAGTTGTGCACTAGCAGTCTGAAGCTGAGAAATTTCTGATTATTTTCAGTTTTGACCTGACAATTAAAACAACAGTTTAAAATGCTTAATAATTCTACCCTATTTCCTCCCAAAGTTTAGTAAAAGAGGGGATGCTTCAAAACATCCCAGAATACAAAGCACAGGATGTAATAGCACTGGAAATAGAAGTTAAAGGATCAACAGAACCATTTCATCTTCTTCTGGAACCATACGCCATCATCATCCCTGGAGAAAACTTTATTGGTGTAAATGTCAGAAAAACATTTAAGGTTTGTTTGCTTTTCACTT
>NW_010151580.1:0-350 GCF_000699245.1 Pterocles gutturalis | reverse complement strand
GTCAGTGAATGCGTTGCCATGCGCGAGCAGCTGAAAGCGGAGGTGCAATGCCAGAGGGAGGGCTCTGTCTTTAGCTGGGGCTTGCTTGGGATGTCTGAGCTCCCTGGGGTTGTAAAACCCTCTGACAATCCTTCCTGGCAGGTGGCGGTTCTGCGGGCGAAGCTCTGCGCCTACGAGGATGCCGCTCGGGAGGCACAGACCCAGGCGCCGGCGCTGGCTCCCCTCACCTCAAGCAGCACGGAACCATCCAGGTGAGAGGGGACAGAGCTCGGGGTGACCTCCCAGTGCCCCTCGTGTTGAGGAGCCTGCGGGGTTTCAGCACTGCTCAGAGGCTGGGGGGCTCTCAGAAA
>NW_010151579.1:0-350 GCF_000699245.1 Pterocles gutturalis | reverse complement strand
GAGGTAACTTATCTGTCCCCTGCGGTTGTCAGTCTTCTGTCCCCAATACCCTAAATTAAGTATTACAATGGTTAAGGCCATATAAGTTCATGAATAGAGTTGGACAAATTACAGAAGACTGAAGGAGAAGATGAAATTCATAAGGCGGTATAAGAGTGCCGATGTGACACTACAGCAGAAAGACGACTTTTCCTCTCTAACCCCAGGTTTGGCACTCACTGCATTTTGATTGTACTACAACTGGAACAAACAAGTTCATTGACTACGTATTCTTGTAGAGGGGCATTTTTCTTTTAGTATTAGTTGTAGTTGCTAACTGCACAAAGCTGACCCCTTAAATAAAAAAAAAA
>NW_010151578.1:0-350 GCF_000699245.1 Pterocles gutturalis | reverse complement strand
GGATGGAGATGGAGGATGGGGATGGAGGACAGGAAGGGAGATGGAGAACAGGCAGGGAGGAGGAAGGATGGGCAGGGATATGGACGGGCAGGGAGATGGAGGATGGGGAGGGAGATGGAGAACAGGCAGCATCCCTCTCCCCCTCCCTCCTCCCGCGCAGACCCAGCCTTGTCTGGACCCGGGACCCAGCACTGGCTGCAGAGGAGCAAACCCCAAGGATGGCTCCACTCATCGTTAAATAAACTTTATTTTTTCCATGGGAAGGGGTGAAAGGAGAATAAAATCTCTTCGGAGGCTGAAGAGCAGCGGGCGGGGAGGAGCAGCCTGGCTCTTCTCTCCCCTCGTCCCGG
>NW_010151577.1:0-350 GCF_000699245.1 Pterocles gutturalis | reverse complement strand
AAAAAAAATCCCTAATCAAGTGGGAAACATCTCAAGAATGAAGTCTAGATGGAGGAAGACAGACATGCAGAGATTACAGGCAGGTTCACCCTCTTGGAAGAGATGTCTCTAGCTGGCCCTCTGGAAGAAAGGAGGCTGACTGACATTGCACCTACTTTGCCACACCCCAAACAGACGAGGACTAGAACCACCACTTCTTATCCATGGAATTGCTATAAAAGCATTTCATTTGCAGGATCTTGCTGGAACCCCAAAATGTTATTTTACAAGAAAACTGGAGAATGTAGTTAACGTACTTATTTAATAAAGTTGTGGGCTGCATCATGATCCACCCTTCTATGACTGAATCA
>NW_010151576.1:0-350 GCF_000699245.1 Pterocles gutturalis | reverse complement strand
TGGCTGAAGCAGTTCTTAGCTGCAGTTGGATTAGGGACACCAGGGGAATGGTTTTTGACTGTGACTCAGTAAAACTACTCATTTGTTGTTTTGCTTATTTAACATTTTTTTTCCTCTGTTTGGGGTACTCCATCTCTTTACTATTACATATGTAGTACTACTGGCTGTTTTCCACAATTGCAATGTTCTGTTTTGTCATATCATGTCGCCACTTCAGCCTACAAGTTCAGAGTCAGAAAAAATATGATTATGTGAAAAAGACCATTGGTGTCTTCAGCAGAAAATGAAGCAAGTAAGGTTTTCCACTATTGCCTATTTTCAGACAAGGGAGAACTTTTCCTGAAAGCAGT
>NW_010151575.1:0-350 GCF_000699245.1 Pterocles gutturalis | reverse complement strand
GTTTTCCAACTGCATCCTGGTCTGTTGTTCCGCCTGCCGAGGTGGATTTTTGGGCTGAAAATCGCCAATTTTAGGTCCGCAGAGGGAAAGGAACCTGATTTTTTGGGGGGTTCCGGGAGGATTTGGGGGGGGGCAGGGTGTGTAATTTCCTCCCACACCCCCCACCTCGGCGCCTGGCACGGCCGCCACCTTGCCCGTCCCCTATCGGCGCCGTCCCTGGTACTGGTGGCACTGGGCAGGGAGGGGTGTTGGGCACTGGTGTGTGTTTTGGAGGTGGGTTGGAACTGGTACAAACTGGGAGGGGGTGGGGGAAGGGAACCCCCCCCCATTTGGAATTTTTTTTTTTTTTT
>NW_010151574.1:0-350 GCF_000699245.1 Pterocles gutturalis | reverse complement strand
GGATGCTGAGTGCTCAAAGGGAAGCTTACTTGAAGGATGACAGGCTACGGACTCGCTCCAGTTCCCAGCTGGGTGGGACACAATGCAGGTTGCATTAGTCACGTTGGTGCTGTATGCTGTGAACTTGCTGAGAACAGTCACTGTCCCGTTGTCATGCCCTTCTTCCTTGGGGGTGGAGTTGCTCTCCAGGACCCATGAGATCTGAGCAGCCGGCCTCCCTGCCACTGCCTCGCACACGGGGTTCCCATGGTCATCACAGTACAGGGTCAGCCTGGGGGGGACTGCAAAGCATCAGGAAGGAGAGATACATGGAGTTAGTTTGCCGCAGTTGGGATAGGATGTTCTTGTTT
>NW_010151573.1:0-350 GCF_000699245.1 Pterocles gutturalis | reverse complement strand
TTGTGTTAGGGTGCTTGTCACAGTGAAAGTGTACCAGCACACTCACCCAGGAATAAGATACCTGAATGGTTTGGGGGTAAATTGCAGAGCTTTTGGGACACTAGTCAGACCAAAATAAATCAGTAAAACAAAACCAACATAGAGCTCCCTCTTCGTCTCGTTTGACTTCATGGCAGTTTCTCATGGCATGTTCCATTCAAACATCAGAATTTCAAGGAAAGTTGAGTGAGAAGCATTTTCATACTGCCTGTAGAATTGTCTTACAAGTCACGGCCTTGGATTTTTGTCTTGCATGAATGGAATTATAACCTGGGTGAAATTTGCCCTTATGCTCAATTTAATAAGGCTTC
>NW_010151572.1:0-349 GCF_000699245.1 Pterocles gutturalis | reverse complement strand
TCAGTTAGTTATAATCTCCTATGACTTCATTTTTGGTCTGGTTACAGCAGGCAAAAAAGAAGTTTCATGTTTTCAGCTATCTGAACAGAATTCCAAGAAAAAACTAAGCACATCTTCCAGTGTCCTTAAAGCATTTTTCGTCAGTGCAGATAAGGATTCAAAGCTCCACTGAATACATCATGTACAATGAACATTTCTGGGATGAGAATACTCCAGTGCAAAAGACACCTCAATGCAACAGTATCCAATATCCCCTAAACGGGATATTTTATTTCTCCTTCTATTAGCATCTGAGAAGAACAGACTATGCACATCTAAAGACCAGAAGAAACACCCTAACATTTTTTTT
>NW_010151571.1:0-349 GCF_000699245.1 Pterocles gutturalis | reverse complement strand
AGAGAGTTTGTTGTAGTGGAATAGGTATATCCAGAGCTTTTTGCCAGCGCTGGCAAGCATTGTCCAGCGCCTCAGCATTTTCATCACTAGATGAAAGTAGCTCCTGTTCTCTTTTGGCTCTGGAGCTGGAATATTTGGAAAGGGGTTTTAAGGAGTCAGTGTGGAGGTGGTGCTGCATCTGGCAGTATCTGTCTGCGTAGTAGATCAAGGGTGGAGGTGGCTGCAGTTGAGGGGGAGAGCATGAGGAGCAACTTCAGGAAGCGTGCATGCAGGGGACCAGGAAGAGCAGGCCAGTGGAGGCAGGAGAAAGGCCAGGCTCTCATCTGGAGGAGAAGGAAGCAGCACTGCC
>NW_010151570.1:0-350 GCF_000699245.1 Pterocles gutturalis | reverse complement strand
GTTTTTTTTATTTTTTTTATTTTTTTTTTAGTGGGTGTCTCTTCCTGAGTGCTATCGAGTTTCCTGTGCAGTGACTAGAGCTCCTGCTAACTCGAAGCAAGCACTCATTCGCCCTTGTTTTAAATTAAATTATGCAGTTTATAGAGAGATGAGACTTCCTCTCCCTAATCACTACACATCTAACGGCAGGAGAGGGATGCTGGAGGGTCCCATTAATGACATGAGGCTGAGCCATCACACCCCACGGAGCAGCGCTGAATTTGAGAATGTGTGCTTTGAGTGAACAAGGGAAGAAACGGGGAGGGAGCTGGTCGGGGCCCTGGCGCGGTCTTTTGGCTTGTACCTAGGCT
>NW_010151569.1:0-349 GCF_000699245.1 Pterocles gutturalis | reverse complement strand
TCTCTTCATTGCCAACAAACAAAAGTTAACAAAACTCTCTCCTCAGCTGTGTGCTAAGTCCAAGCAGAATCTAACATGGTCCACCTTTCCGTACAAGAACAGTTATAAACAGAGAGAGAAGAAAGGATAGATATAAACACAATGTGTTGACTCAAGAATTAACTAGACTTTTGAAAGATGGGGCAAGTTTCTGACTCCCTGAAGCTCAAAGCAGAAATGAGATAGTTGAGAGGCATCTGAATGACCAAAGAGCAAGTGGAGGAGGAAACCTGAGAGTAATGGGAAGGGCATACGTCTAGACAGTCTTCTGAAAAGATGTCCTTGGGCATGGCCATAGAATCAGGAGAGG
>NW_010151568.1:0-349 GCF_000699245.1 Pterocles gutturalis | reverse complement strand
AAAAAAAAACAAACCCTGTCCTTCAAAATCTTTTTATTCTGTACATTACTACGCGCTACTTTTGTTCTCCTGTCCAGTCCCTCACTTCACTCCTGACAAACAAAACTGGTGTTTTCTAAACATTCTGAATTCCGCAGTGATGGGTTGTTCAAATACAAAATGGGCAAGAAATGAGAACGTTAAAATGCAGTGTGTTCTCACTACAAAATTACGTGACCGGGAAGTTATTTCTGATGGTGATTCTAATAAATTTTTTTAAGAGAAGAGTTGTTGGTTTTTATTAATTTTGCTTGTCCCATCAGTTAAACTGTATTTTGGGCGAGCTGTGCTGATTTTGGCTGGGATAGAG
>NW_010151567.1:0-349 GCF_000699245.1 Pterocles gutturalis | reverse complement strand
AAACTACAGGTAAATGTGGTGACACCTCAGCTGTGTTCAGTCAGTTCCCTCTATTGGCACTGGCAGTTTAATATTTGTATAAGGTGTACTTTGCAGAAGGCACGGATGGTCAAGTGGCAAACGGCTGAGTGCTTGTTGAAAGGCTCTTTGACAGTGGCATCAGTTCATCTGCCAGTGATTTCTACTGTTGTTGATAATAATGTTCCTAATAGTATAAGAAGCTGCTTTCATTCATATAAAAAATCAGAAAAATATGATCACATCATATTGATTTTACTGTGGATTGTGGCTACAAGGACATACTGATTCCAGTGGAAATCATCAGATGCTTATGGTCAGGCATGTTCTT
>NW_010151566.1:0-349 GCF_000699245.1 Pterocles gutturalis | reverse complement strand
AAGGAACCTTTAAAGGTCATCTAGTTCAATCCACATCCAACGGGCAGGCGTATTTCCAAGTAGAAGATGTCTCAGATGCCTGTCTGACCTGACCTTGAATGTTTTCAGGGATGAGACGCCAACAATCTCTCTGGCCAAAAAAGGAAAGAGCACTTGTCTGAATGAAGAGAAAATGTTTTGGAGATATGCTCAAACATTGTGTTTTTCATTGCTCCGACCATGCAAGACAACCCTGCTGGGACCCACAGGCTCTCTCCATCAACCGTGGGACAGGGTGGCACCAACATCCCCAGTGCTGGGACAAAACCTGGCCATGCTGGTTCATCCCCAGTGTCCTCACTTGCATCTT
>NW_010151565.1:0-349 GCF_000699245.1 Pterocles gutturalis | reverse complement strand
TTTTTTTCCAATATGTTTGTGTTTTTTGCTGGTTTTCAATCATAATCCAAATCCCCGCCGGGACAGACAGCGGACTAATGTCTGATCAGCATTTGTAAGCACTGAGTGGACACAGGAGAGGGAGAGCGCATGGGAAGCTTAGATGATATCCCACAGATCACAGATTATTAACATTTATTGTGAAACAAACAGCCTAATGACCATGCATGGCTTTCAGGTAAATAAATATGTTCCAGAAAGTATCCTGTGTTCTCATTCCTGGAATTGCAGCTTTGAGACATCTTGCTCCATCTATCTGAAGGCAAATTCCAGACAGAGTTTTACTAGTGAAACAAATCCTTGTGGTCTG
>NW_010151564.1:0-349 GCF_000699245.1 Pterocles gutturalis | reverse complement strand
TCTCAACCCACGAGTTTTCTCACTCTTACCCTGCAAGTGCTGCCCCCCATCCCACCCGGCTGTGTGGTGCTTACCGCCTACTAGGGTTAAACCATGACGGATGGTGGATAGGATGGATCTCGTGGGCAGGGGGGAGATCTGTGGTTGAAAGCTGTGAGAGGAGACTGGACTTGGCAGGTCCGTGTTACTTTTGCACCTTTGTCACAGCTTGCCCTTTAGACCATCTCAGCTTGCTTTCCCAGCTCTCAATAGGTGCTGGGTCTGTCCTGCCACACAGGGGTCTGAGGTAAAGAATAACTGGATGAGGTGATGCTGTACAGTAGCAGGCAGAGCATTTTCTTGCTCTCAG
>NW_010151563.1:0-349 GCF_000699245.1 Pterocles gutturalis | reverse complement strand
TTTTTGTAGGGCTCCTATTTTTCGAATGTCCTGTTCACCGTTGAGGTTGTGAATGATTGATCCTGAACATAGAAATAGTATAGCTTTGAAGAATGCATGTGTTGAAATGTGAAGAAAGGCTAGTTGTGGAAGGTTTAAACCGATAGCAACTATTATTAGTCCTAGTTGGCTGGATGTTGAGAATGCGATGATTTTTTTAATATCATTTTGTGTTAGAGCACATGAAGCGGCAAATAGTGTGGATAAGGCACCTAAGCATAGGCATAGTGTGAGAGCTGTTTGGTTATCAGTAAAGAGGGGGTGTATGCGAATGAGAAGAAAAATTCCGGCTACTACTATAGTGCTGGAG
>NW_010151562.1:0-349 GCF_000699245.1 Pterocles gutturalis | reverse complement strand
CTGTGAGGATGCTATTAAAAAATTTATAAGAAGACTTCAAGGTCAGTGGGCACCCTAAATTATAATTCTGTCTACTGATTTGGCCATCTAGTGCAAGAGTATCTGCATGTTCCTGCTATACACTTAAGAAGCTTATAGTACAAGGTGGGGCAGTATGGCTCAGTAGCCACCCTAAAATTACCATGAACCAAAGCTAATATAAAAATAATTATTATCCCATTATCTAGTTGTTGACATCACAGTTGTGGAGTCCAGAGAGAATTGTACCAAAACAGAAGACTGTGCTACCCATCTAACAAACTGCAAGGCCTCGCACACAGCCACACAGCCTGAGGATCCATTCATTAAA
>NW_010151561.1:0-349 GCF_000699245.1 Pterocles gutturalis | reverse complement strand
CCGTTTTCCTCATCCATTCGTAAGAGCTGTGCCTTTGGCTGTTGGGAGAGATTTGCTGTGTATTAATAGTTTCTACAGGAGGTAACCCCCCAGATCCAGCTGGATGGAGGGAGCTGTAATCAGCAGAACTGTAGGAGACCTGTCCAGGAGATGAGCCATTGATCTGTGCAGCAGCAACGGTGCTGGAAGGTCCTGGGCCGTAAGCGTTCCAGTCCTCCCTCTGTGGGCCATAGTGAGATCCCCAGGTTCCCGCAGGCTGTCCATGGGTGTCCAGAGTTGGCACATGATGATATCCCATGTAATCGGAATAGGGTGGAGCAGACACAAAGTTTTGCACTGGCAGGTTGTT
>NW_010151560.1:0-348 GCF_000699245.1 Pterocles gutturalis | reverse complement strand
TTTTTTGTGCTGTTTTTCTGTCTCTTCTCAAAACAGGGGCGGAGGGGTGGACAGAACACAAAACAAAGCCAAGATCTGTAGTCAAGAGGGACAAAATGCTGGGGGTGGCAGGTATTCCCAAACAGAAACGTCATTGAAATTGTTCCTGCAGACTGAAGGAAGAAAATGGTGAGAAACAGAATCAACTAGTTTTTAAAATAGAGAAGTCCGTATCAAACTGGGAGTAGGTCCTCGAAGAACATAACCCCTATTGAAGCTATTTGAATGAAGTGATAATTCATCTCGCCTATCAAAAAAATTTCAACGAGAGTTCATCACACAGTGTCTTAAGTAGAACTGGTGCAATTT
>NW_010151559.1:0-348 GCF_000699245.1 Pterocles gutturalis | reverse complement strand
TTTTCCCTGTCGCCTGCAGGCTCTTCTGCCCTGCTGCTCTAACTGGTGTTTCTGAAGTCACCCAGCTTTCAGAGCAGTACTTTGTGGAGTGGTACAGAGTCTTCAGAATGGGGTGTTATATTGTTAGTGGAAACTGCAACATGTCTAACAACTGAAAAAAAACTCTTCTAGCATGGAGTATACTTTTTAACCTGGAACTTTGTGTTCAACAGAAATGTTAAAAGCTATTCAATGAGATGTTAATAATAAATGGCCTGAAGATAAATATGTTGTTGTATTTGCAGCATCCTATCAGAGGACAAACATAAGCAACAGTAATAGGCAGGAGACAGGTGTGTTTTGAAAGTA
>NW_010151558.1:0-348 GCF_000699245.1 Pterocles gutturalis | reverse complement strand
ATGCTGGTAGATCAGTTGAAGTATTCACAGAACCAGAAAGACATATTGCCAATGGAAGAAGAGAATATTTGATTCTTAAAGTGAATCAAATATTAGTATGCAATGCTTTGAACTTCTCTGGGAGTAGCACATCTGGAATTCATATTGTATTGAAAAGATACTTTCACCATCTAGGCTACAAAATACTAAGAGAATCACAGCTGGCATCTTATACCAGAAAGTTTTCACATATAACCCTTACATCTGTCAGAAAACTCAAGCATTACTGTCTTTATCAGTTGGAACACTGAAAGTGTCAAGATGTGTATTTGCCAAAGGAGGTAGTGCTGACCTGACTTTTTTTTTTTT
>NW_010151557.1:0-348 GCF_000699245.1 Pterocles gutturalis | reverse complement strand
ACCCAAACTGGCTGACTCCTTAGCCAAGTAAGTTTGAGCTGGGGCATGAGATCAGTGACCCTGGGGCTCAATGTGCCATCATTGCAGATAAGGTAATGCCCCATTGTGAAAGAAGATCCCTTCCCCACAGGTTGAAAGGAACTTCTAAAACAAAGGCCTTCCAGGCCCATCACCATTAACGTTTTCTCCCTTTGCAAAGGAATCTGCAAACCCTCTACTCCATTGGCTGCTCCTGCCACAGGGAAAAGTGACCAGTGTTGTGGCCAGTCTTTCTTAATGATTATAGAAATGTCTGCTCCAGTGTCTAACATGCCCATCAATTCCCAATGATAGCATGGGTCGATCCGT
>NW_010151556.1:0-348 GCF_000699245.1 Pterocles gutturalis | reverse complement strand
ACCCAGCTCCTCTGCTGGCCATGCAAAATGGCCCCACCGTGAGAACTGCATCCAGCCCCTCAGGAGGCCCAGGTTGGCCCTCTCTGCAGTAAACACAGGTGTGTTACTGCACATTAACTATGACAAGGGAAATTGGCATTTGTGTCAACAAGCAGAGTTTCAGTTAGGCTGCTGGCTCATTCTGTATGGAAATGAGATTATTGATTGTCAGCAGAAATAAGTCAAAATTACTCCAGAGGAAACGCCTCCTTGCTAATTAAGAAGATCAGCATCTTTGCCCAGGGCTTGTGCCTTGGGTCGCCTCTGCTGGACTCGGCACCCTCTGAAGCCCGGGGATGAGCCATGGCA
>NW_010151555.1:0-348 GCF_000699245.1 Pterocles gutturalis | reverse complement strand
GCTGGGAAGAGCCTGGCTCCATCGTCTTCATTCCTCCATCGGGTATTGATGCACCTGGGCAAGACCCCCTCGAGCATCCCCTTTGCCAGGCAGAGCAGCCCCCCCAGCTCTCTCCATCTCCCCTCATCTCACAGATGCTCCTAGCCCTCCATCATCTGCCGGCCCTTTGCTGGCCTCTCCCCAGTATGTCCACATCTCACTGGGAATGGGGAGCCTGCAACTGCTCCGCAGTGGGGAGAAATCCCCCCAAGTATCCTGGGCCACAATGCCGAGTACGAGCAGCCCACAGACATTTTAGCTATTTAAATAACAAGGCCTTGTACAGAAGGAGAATGAAGAAATTCAGCA
>NW_010151554.1:0-348 GCF_000699245.1 Pterocles gutturalis | reverse complement strand
ACCTTGGGGACATTGTCTCCATCATGGTGCCACCTTGGGGACATGGGGACAGGGACCATGGTGGCGGGGACATGGGGACAGGGACCACGCTGTCCATGGGGACCAGAGGGAGGTGTTTTGAGGGGTCTGGGTGGGTTTTGGGGGGTTTTTGGGGCTGTATTTGGGATTTGGGGTTTTTTTGGGGTCCAGGCGGGTTTTGGGGGTTCAGATGGATTTTGGGGGTTCGGAGGGATTTTGGGGACCCCACCTGTCGCTGGCAGCCCTCGACGATGATGAGTTTCTGCTGGGGGGTGTCTGGGTGGGTTTTGGGGCTGTATTTGGGGTTTGGGGTTTTTTTGGGGTCCAGGC
>NW_010151553.1:0-347 GCF_000699245.1 Pterocles gutturalis | reverse complement strand
CAAATGAGGGGTCAGCCGGTGCCAGGGAAAAGTCACACTTTTCTTTATCATCTCCAGTCCAGACACTGTGTAAGGACAAATCTGCACAAGCAGAGATATAATCTGGACCTGCGAGCAGAAAGGAACATCCAAAGCATGTAAATCAAGGTCCTATAGATGCATCTTATGGCTCAAGATTAAACATCTTCCCTGAGGACTGGGAGCTGCAATAGCCGCGCTCCTCGGGCGCTGCTCAGCCAGGAATAACTCCACTCGCTGCTCGGCTGATGCTCGAGTGCCATCTGCTGCTCTCCCCTCGCTGCAGGGCCCCGGGGATGGATGGGCACGGAGCAACTCGCTCTGCTCGC
>NW_010151552.1:0-348 GCF_000699245.1 Pterocles gutturalis | reverse complement strand
CTTCCCGGCCTGTGCCGAGCAGGCAGGGGCGTTCCGCTCCTGGTCTCCGCGTGGAAACGGGGAGGGCGGGGGCTGCCCCTCGCCTTAGCTCGTACGTCTTGTGCTCGGTGCGTGCCCGTGGAAGGGGCCGAGGCGAGACGTGGTGGCGGCAGTTCTGGGAGGGCAGCTGCTGCCGTGCGGTGGTGCGTGCCATCTGGCCAGGTGTGGATGGTGCGTCGTTGGCTCGGGCCACGGTGGTGTCCGCCTACCGGCGCGGTGGTGAGGTCGCTGAGGTGCTGGCGGGGTGAGCCGGGGTGGGGGAGCCGGATGCCGCAGTGTCGGTATACACAGGCTGGGGGGGGGGGGCGG
>NW_010151551.1:0-347 GCF_000699245.1 Pterocles gutturalis | reverse complement strand
CCAGCCAGTGCTGCCACCATCGCCTGTGGAAGTTTATCCAGCGTACGCTGAGCCGGCTCCTGTCCTGGATCAGTCAGTGCCTCAGCTCTACACTGATGCTGGGCGAACTGAAGTCCACCAGGTTCCCTTGGAAGCACCTGCAAATGGTTAGTAGTGGAGTATAAGCCCCCTTGCACAACTGGTGAGCAGTGAGGGAATAGGTGTTGAGAGCATGACTGCCCCATAGGAGCTGCTTGCCTGCAGCTCTGCTGTCCTGGAGGAAGTGTGAGGCTGGGGGATGTAGATTCAGCCTCGTAAGGGCTGATCACAAGTTCTCTGTCGCCTGTGGGACTCCTTCAGGTACATCA
>NW_010151550.1:0-347 GCF_000699245.1 Pterocles gutturalis | reverse complement strand
CCTTTGGAGAGCTCGGTACAGCTGGTGTCACTGCCGGGTACAGTCACCACAGGCAATCAGGCAAAGGAAACCAGGGCCCTGAGACATCAGTTGGGACCGCAGCTGTGCCCTTTGCCTCCTCACTTGGACTGCTGTTCAGAGGACACAGGCCCCGTCAGCTTTATTCTCAGCTTGGGTCTTGTTGCCTGACACTAAAGGGACAGACGAGTTCTTTTAAGGACCTTTGGCAGAAAGGCGATGGCATTATTGCCAGGGGTCTGGAGCAGGGGTGCCGGTCACAGGGCTCCAGCAGGCTCCTGTCAGTCCTGGGGAGCTCAGGCAGGAGGCAGCTGCCCAGGCCCCTGCTC
>NW_010151549.1:0-347 GCF_000699245.1 Pterocles gutturalis | reverse complement strand
GGAACCATCAGGGTTCAGGTGGGGGCTGGAGGGGGTCTTGGCAAGGGCGGCTCTCTGCTCATAGCCACAGCCCTGCTAACCCATGCCTGTGCTGCTGCCCTGGGGCTGGAGTGATGCCGACCAGTTTTGGAAGTGGAGCTGCAGGATGAGCCCAGCTGGTCTCTGTAAGACCCAAGCAGGTGCCTAAAATTCGATGGAGAGAACTGGTGCCTGCAGATCTGGCCTGCCGAGGGCTGGCTGCCTTCCCCTCGGTGTCTCAGGGGACCAGCCCTGGGTGCAGGGAAGGGGGACGTCACCTCCATGGTGGTGCAAGACCACGAAGCCTCAGACCAGGAGAGCAGAGCTGC
>NW_010151548.1:0-347 GCF_000699245.1 Pterocles gutturalis | reverse complement strand
GGGTGTATCATCAGACCTAAGTCTTAAAAGTGCTTGAAAGTGGCTTGAGATATCAAGTGCTCCATCATTTCAGAGAGCCACCTGCAGACCAGCTGCACGGATGAATTAGGCAGTGCCAGAAGAGGATTTGAGGCCAGTAGCGTTGGGCCAAGTGGTTCCTAGGTGCACTTTTGGAGTTAGTACAGGTCAGGGATAGTGCTGGGGTGGTGCTTCTTCATGGTTTGAAGCCCTGTCCAGGTTTTGGTCTGAACAAATGGCGGGAGCTGTGGTACGTAGGGAGCTCTGGGCAGTGGCAAGGCACCAGGATTAGTGAAATACAAATTGTATGAAATCAGGGAGGGGAAAAC
>NW_010151547.1:0-347 GCF_000699245.1 Pterocles gutturalis | reverse complement strand
TTGGGTTTTTGCCTTCCTAATTTTAACTCCACATGACCTGGCACGATTCACTGTCACTCAGGAGTGTGTAGTACAGCAAACCAAAATAACAGAGAGAGTCTTCCTGAAAGCCGACCTAAGTTTCCTGCTACTATCCTCAATGCTGTCAAGTAAGACCTTTCCCCCCATAGTAAGGTTATGCAAAGTGATTATTTATGGAACTGATATGTACTGCTTTCTAACCACAGACACACTCAAGAAGAAAATGTATTTTCTTTGAAACCCCATTTCCTCCTCCTTCTCTGTTTTGTTGTTTAGCCATCTAAGAAATACTTTTAAGTGAGGCTTAAAATATTTTTACTAAATAT
>NW_010151546.1:0-347 GCF_000699245.1 Pterocles gutturalis | reverse complement strand
GGTGCCTACAGGTTTAAAAAAGAAAAAGAAAAAATGAAAAACGTGAGCCTACTGGCCGTAACTGTTTCCAGAAGGACAGAAGCATCTTTTGAGAAAAGAGCTTAACCTGACATGCTTATCCTCAAAGTACAGAAGGTCAAACTTCTGTCTTTAACAAGTGAGTGAAGGAGGTGACTACTGTTTATGCAACAGTCGAGAGGTGAGGAAATTGCTGTCCAGCAAATGCAATCAATTCACATCCTTCCTCAAGCAAAAAACTGAGACCCCTACACCTACAGGCATGGCCAAGTGTAACGGCCTACTTACTCCCTCTCCAAAGTTTTCATGTTCCACAGGGACAGGTAGCC
>NW_010151545.1:0-347 GCF_000699245.1 Pterocles gutturalis | reverse complement strand
TGGAGGCTCCAAGGTTTTTAACTTTTGCTTTTTCCAAACCACCTTCACTTTTATCTTTGGGAGAAAATATATATACATTACAAAGAGCAAACGCAAATTTGGAGTCTCATTGAAAACCATAACTATCTTAACTGTCTTTTCTAAAGAAAAGCACAGAATGACGAACTGTTGTCAACTCCTACAGTCTGCTGCATCTTTTGTTCTGTACTGCTGCACACTGAGCAGTCAAAGAGCAAAAGGGTTAAAAATGTTTCTGTGTCAGTAACACTGCGGTTGGTGACTGTAAGGAAGAGGCCCCAGAGAGCAAACAAGAGGCAAAGCTAGGTCTCAAAGAAGTAAAAAAAAAA
>NW_010151544.1:0-347 GCF_000699245.1 Pterocles gutturalis | reverse complement strand
TTTGTAGCTAAGGCAGATACATATGGACTATAACGAAAACTTCACACAAAAAGTGTGGAGGGAGGATTACAATGTCCAACTGTTCCCATTTGTTGAAGGACAAGAGGAGGAACTGTGACCCATATAATCTAAGTGGCTGAGATAAAAATGATGAAAAAGCAAGCTTTTGCTCTTGAAATAAAATAGACTTGATTACTGCAGGCTTGTGGTGCATCTTACTACACCCTTGTGAAAGGAACCCAGGACATCAGAAAGGACTGAATATTGTTCAGTTTTTTTAAAAGCCTTCTCAAAATTCCGTAAGAGAATTATGAGATTTTTTTCTCATGTATGAAGCGTAAAAAGAA
>NW_010151543.1:0-347 GCF_000699245.1 Pterocles gutturalis | reverse complement strand
GTCCCTGTTCAAAGTGCTTCCCAGGTTTCCTCGTTATGCTCAGGCTCATTACCATACTTAGAAATCCAATGCTGTAAGAACAGTTCATTACAGAGGCACGCGTGGGTTTTGTCTGCCTGCACCTCTGGGCAGACAGAGCTCACAAACGTGAAAAGCTGAATTTAGATGGGAGCAATGGGACTGCACGTGCTGTCCGTCCCGGGGACGCTTCTGCAAGCAGAGGGTGGTTGTGTGGCGGGGAAGCGTTTCCCGTTCTCTCCTGTCAGTGACGCCTGCTGTCGGGTGTCACCGGTGTCCCGTGGCTGTCCCTCACAGCCGAGCCTGTGGAGATGGGCTCTCGGGGAAGG
>NW_010151542.1:0-346 GCF_000699245.1 Pterocles gutturalis | reverse complement strand
CCAGAAGACTCGGTGATGCTGGTTGTCTTACTACAGGAACCTGGTAGCCCTTGTGAATAAATGCAAACGGCTGGGAAACAAGCTCTACTAAAATGCAAGAATCACTGCGCATGTTGAAATAAAACCTACCTTCTCTTCCACCAAACTGCTGATTGACAGAGAGGAAGCCGTAGAAGGTTCAGCGGCCATCACCAGAGCAGCAGGAGGTGTAACAGGCACGAGTGGTGCTGGAGGTGCTGGCGGCCACTGCAGCCCTTGCTGCCGAGTCTGCTTACAGAGCCTTTCTGTGTAGCCAGATCCATTTTTGAAGTTGTTCGCAGCCTAGAGGCAGAAAAACATTTACAAA
>NW_010151541.1:0-346 GCF_000699245.1 Pterocles gutturalis | reverse complement strand
GGACTCTGTTATCTTCATTTCCCAGAGGACTGCACTACTCAGGGGTCTAGGGTGCAAAACGGGACTTTTTAACTGGTGCTTATTCACTGAATTCATGGTGGGTTTCTGTGTTTCACTTTTGATGCATTAAATGCTTTGTTGTATTTATACTTAAACTCATGAAAGAGACAGAAGCCCCGAACTGAGGTCCTCAAAAGGGCATCTCAGATGGCATCTTTGATGCTTATATGTGAACTATGGAGACCTGAAGTATGTAGGGACCTGAAGTATGTAGGTGTGGTTTTGGCATAAAATATGTCTTTGAGTTTTTCTCTAGGCTTGCCATGGAAGTACCGCTGTTACAACT
>NW_010151540.1:0-346 GCF_000699245.1 Pterocles gutturalis | reverse complement strand
CAAATCTGGGAGCCCGAGAGGTGCGGCTGTTGCAGCTCTTGTCTTTCCGGGTCCAGCCAGTAGTGAGGCTGAGCATGTATTCCCCATTTTAATTTACTATTGAAAGGACTGTGATGCACCTTGACCACATAGTATAAATAGGGATATCTAGAATTAGAGACTCGTTAAACAAGCAGAAAATCTTTTTCTGACTTCAGCTTTCAACCTCTGGAGCTCAGTATGTCTGTAGCAAGGCACACATTTGGGCCCTGATGCAGAAATTAGTATCAGAGAGACTGCAGTATCCTGTGGGGTCTGACTGAAGGCTCTGTGTAGGCACTGAAGTTTGTTTGGGGGTCTTTCAATT
>NW_010151539.1:0-346 GCF_000699245.1 Pterocles gutturalis | reverse complement strand
TTATTATATTGGGGTTTTTTTCACATGAAGCCTTCATATCTTTACAGGAAACGTAATAAACAATTAAGGGAAATATCTACACACTATAGTCTTAAAATTTGCCCAGTACCTGCAAACCTTTGTCAAGGTTTTGTTTCAAGTGACATCTATGTATGTCAGACAACTCCTTAGACTAGAGCGAGGGCAATGTATCCTGAGACATACCGCTTCAGACCAGCGTGAAAACCAATGTGGTGCCACATGCTTGCCCCAGGCCCCCGACAGCAGTAGCTGCAATTTCTCGAGTCATATAATCTGTCTGCCTACCACCCTTATTTAGTAATTTCACAGAATCACAGAATCACAG
>NW_010151538.1:0-346 GCF_000699245.1 Pterocles gutturalis | reverse complement strand
AAAAAAAAAAAAAACAAACCAAAAATAAAAAGAAAAAACAACCCAAATGACACCAAAGCTTCCCAAAAATGTACCAAATATATATGGTTGCTTACACCAAACCCGTGCTTGAAAGCAAGACTCACCCATCCTACAGCCTGTGTCTTGTATGATAAACAGGAGACCCTGAGCAGAGGTGTTTATGACATGATTATTTATCAGATTTGGGCAAGTAAGGATGGACATCTAATAGACACCATAACAGAAGGTGGTATGGCAAGGTGACATATGTAAGCAGCCCTGTGTATTTACCTAGCATAAAGATAGACATCAGTTTGGGTTTTTTGGGGGGTATTTTTGTTTGGTT
>NW_010151537.1:0-346 GCF_000699245.1 Pterocles gutturalis | reverse complement strand
AGCCACAGTATGATTCTGGGGTTCTCTGGTGAGTGGCCAGAGCCAGAATCTACCCAAAATCTAGCTGTGGCAAATATTGCCGCATCACACTCCCACATCTGGGACATGATCTGTGTTTATTTTCCTTAGAACTGAATAACATCTCGTAGTTGTATTGCAATAAAAATTCCTACTAGTGAAGAACTATAAGAGACATATATGCACATATTTATATATCAAGAGATAGTAGAAGTAATATGGGAACAAAGATACCCTCAGTGCACCATGATGCAATCCCAGTTTAAGAAATACTTGCTTTTTAGAAAGTATCAGAGTCGGGGATCCTTCATAATGTCCACACAGAAGA
>NW_010151536.1:0-346 GCF_000699245.1 Pterocles gutturalis | reverse complement strand
GCTCAGCAATAAAACCTTGGGAGTTGTCTTTCCAATGTAGCCATTATTCAGAGACTGTTGGTTGTCAGTTTTCTGGTAGGAGGTGGTAAGGTTTTGCGTCACTTGTTTTAGGTTTTTTTCTCCTTTGCTTTCCATAACTGTCTTTATCTTGACAAAGTTTTTCTCACTTGCTCTTCCAAGTCTCTCACTCATCCTGCTGGAGAGGGATCCAGAGTCTCCACAGTGGAAAGCTAGGTGCAGGCTATTAATCAATGTCTACTTACTGGCTTCCAGCTACAAATAAAAATAATAATTTTCAGTATTTGTTCCTTTCAATATTCAGGATCAATGTTCAGAAATATTGCCC
>NW_010151535.1:0-346 GCF_000699245.1 Pterocles gutturalis | reverse complement strand
TTCCTCCCTGATTTCCTCCAAGGGGTACCTCACGTAGCAGATGTAATGAGGCGGCAGTTTTGCTTCTAGTGCACGCCGCCGGGGGCTGTTCGAATTCCGGTGCGGTTGGTGACTGGGATGTTACTGGCACCGGAGGGTGAGCTACAGCGTCTGTGCAGCACGCTGCTGTCGACCCTAAAATGGCGGAGCCCTGTTTCAAAATGGCGGCGCCTGGTGTCAAAGCAGCCGCGCCTGACTCCAAAATGGCCGCCAGCAAAGCTGGTGTAGATGTTAAAACGGCTCTTGGGAAAGGAGCCAAAATGGCTGCTGGCTCAGGCAGGGAGGAGGCGCCTGCCTCCAGGCCGGG
>NW_010151534.1:0-346 GCF_000699245.1 Pterocles gutturalis | reverse complement strand
GACCCCCCGGCCCCCCGCTCACGATGGCCTGGTTGAACTTGGACTCGATCTCCCCCAGGAGCCAGTCGAAGGCCTCCCCGCTGAGGCGGAACTCCTCCACCATGCGGCGGCTGCAGAGCGTGGAGCGCAGGTGGATGTTGAAGAGCAGCGTGGCGTTCTCCTGCGCCTGCCGGCTCAGCGGGTCGTCCCCGTTGACGATCACCAGCTTGCGGCTCAGCTCCTTCACCCCTGAAGAGAGGTTTTGGGGGGATGTCACGGGGGGTGGAAGGGTCCTGGGTGTCCCCAAGTCCCTTAGTGTCTTCGTTGGGGTTCCTCAAACCCACAGAACCTTCTTGGAGGTCCTCCA
>NW_010151533.1:0-346 GCF_000699245.1 Pterocles gutturalis | reverse complement strand
TACACATATCTTGTAAATGTGTTTGACTTGCTAAATAGCTTATTTTTCTCAAATTCCTTCTAGCTCACTCTTTCACACACACATGCACATGGACTTTTGTCCTGGTGTAGGTCTGTAACTGCAGGTGCTTCTGGAGGCTGCCAGACCAGTGCTTCCTTCCCTGGACATGACATAGGACTCACGGGTCACCCACAGCCACTCTTGAAAGTCCACAAAATTTGAGAGAAGGAAAACCTACGTTAGGCTTACAGCCACCTGCTGCCAAGATGCGTGCCAGTCTTCTAATTCACTCTGTTGCAACCCCATTTATGTGGCTCCCACCACCCTGAAGTTAAGATACTTGACA
>NW_010151532.1:0-345 GCF_000699245.1 Pterocles gutturalis | reverse complement strand
GTTTTAGTTTTAATACAATCACATCAAGGAAAGAGTCTAACATAATTTCAAAGGACATCCAGTCTCTAAATTTGTACATGTCTTTCTAAGGAGAAATATAAAATAATGCGGGGAGACTTGTAAGCGTGGGTGGGAAGGAACCACGGATTCAACTAGCATGAATCTGACTGTATTTGCTCTTGAAAAATCCCCCTGAAATGTCAGCTCAGATAGCCATTATATGAAGCGGCTTTTAAGACTTTTTCTAAACTCTGAAGAAAAGAGAAGATGCACACATCAGCTGAAATCATCAGGAAAAGAAACACACAGTAAACCAACTTTCTTGGCTGTTTGGATTGGGCTTTT
>NW_010151531.1:0-345 GCF_000699245.1 Pterocles gutturalis | reverse complement strand
CTGTGTTTTCTGTTGTCTGTTAAGTTATCTTCAAGTGTAATTCTGTGTCTCTGGGTTACGCTTTGGGTAATTGTGCACACATACATTATGATGTATATAGTAAAGGTTAGACTTGGGAAGCAGCATCTCTTTCTAAGCCACTTCAAGATCTGAAAATTGCTGGTTGGCTTTGTCACACAGTAAGTTTTAATGTACTGAATAGCAGATAATGTTTAAACTGTTGTGGACAAACTAATGATGTGTGTTTTCAAATACGTTTTTCAATGATAGGCCTGTATTTTCATCTTATTATGTTAAGAATAGTAAGAGTAGTACTTCTCAGCATCTTAATGTGTGGGGGGATTT
>NW_010151530.1:0-345 GCF_000699245.1 Pterocles gutturalis | reverse complement strand
CATGGTGGTGACCCCCAGCATCCCCTTCTCCTGACACCAACCCACTGCCACCCCCAGAGCCAGCAGGCACGGCACACCCTCTGTCACAAGGAAACAGCCACACGTCCCACCCACTGCAATGCCAAACTGCTCATCTTTATTCAAGCCAGGAAAAGCATCCTCTGCCCCAGCGGCACCAGGCTCGTGACGGGATGTCTCCAGCCCATGAGCACCCGGGCACGCAGCAGGAGCAGCGCTTCCACTCCCACTGTCACACCGCCTGGGGACGGCAGGGGCAGGGAGGGGACAGGACATCAGCAGATGGTTCCAGGAGCCAGAAGCAGAGGGGACATCCTGCTCACAGAG
>NW_010151529.1:0-345 GCF_000699245.1 Pterocles gutturalis | reverse complement strand
TTGTTCACTGCTGAGGGGAGGCTGAAGAAAAAAATGTGATGAACTGAAAGTCTAATGGAGCAATAATAAAAGCAGGATGAAACATGCTGGCTTCATTAATGCTTTATTAAGATTCACCTAGTACACCTGATAACATTAAGTAGCTGTCAATAAGATGTGAATTAACATCCACATCACTGGAAACCGTAGTATCTCCTTCAAGTGCTCTCTGTTCAGAGTGGAAGAAGCAGCATGCATATCATTTTCACAAAGCTGTAAATCTGTTAAAGCAGCATCACAAGGCAGGCCTGGTATTCAGAGGTAATTCCTTGTCTGAATCACTGAATCCTTAGCACTGGCTCCTAA
>NW_010151528.1:0-345 GCF_000699245.1 Pterocles gutturalis | reverse complement strand
TATATATATAAAAGTTTCATTCAAAGTTGGCTTAAGTGAGTCAGATAAACAGAACGAACTGATAAAGTATAGGGGGTGTTTCCTTTTTTTTTACTACACTTTTAGCTGTATTGCAAAGTCACTATACCAGATTTCTGACTTTCATAGCCTGTTTATTTTACAAACTTGGGTTCAAAAGAGGGGTAAAGTAGACAAGTAGCAATTTTGCTAAGTCTAAGAGGCAAAGGAATGGGTGAATGTGCAAATATACTCAACAACTGCAGTTCTCAGAATAAAAAAGGATGCAGCCCAGAATTAGACAATATTAACCACAGGGAAAAAACAAAAACAAAAAAAAACCCCAAA
>NW_010151527.1:0-345 GCF_000699245.1 Pterocles gutturalis | reverse complement strand
GCTGCTGTGGGGATACTAACTCCATCTCAACCAGACCCAATACAGTACCCAGTTTTGTTAATCCTCTGTCCAGTTCTCTGCATATCACACCCTCTGTCTGATTTGATGAAAGGATGTTTTGCTGTTAACTTCTCCGATCTCTGAAGTTTCCAGTGTTTCTGTTCATGCTGCTGCAGTTTCGTGTTTCTTCTGTCAAACAAGCCAAATGAACCAGTTTATACAATCCTGAATTTTTTTAATTTTTTTTTCTCATCCATATGCCTCTCATCTTTATATCACATAAGGTCATTTATTTACCCTATTCTCTTAAAAATTATGAAAGAACTGCTTCCCAGGGAAAAACTG
>NW_010151526.1:0-345 GCF_000699245.1 Pterocles gutturalis | reverse complement strand
GTGTGTTTTGCTGGTGCCTTTAAGAAGGTGTCCAAATTCCTGTACCTGTGTCAGTGTAGGGTGCACCATGCCAGTTGGCTGTGCCACCTCTGAAGCACTACTGATGCTGGAGACGTGTCTGTTTATTGCAAGTAGTGGAGGTCTGCACCCAGACCAAATATAAGGGAGGTACAGACAGTGAGATTCAACTTAGAAAACATTTAAAATTAAGTGAGATTAATTCCACATCCTACATAGCATCATTTTCTGGGGTAGCTTGCAGCAAGTCAGTGCAATAAGGCAAAGGCAGCACACAGCTGTGACGGTGATGAAGGCACTGGCTTGTATGGGCAGGAGCAGAGCCAG
>NW_010151525.1:0-345 GCF_000699245.1 Pterocles gutturalis | reverse complement strand
CTGAAAAAGACATGCAAGAGGCTGAGGTATCCCAGGCCCCTGAGACTAGCAGCAAAGTCTGCAGCAAGAAAGGGTTACCCTTGGTGGAGGAGGATCAGCTTAAAGAACATTTCAATAAACTGGAAATACACGAGTCCATGGGACTTGAAGGCATATGCCCACCTGTGCTGAGGGAGGTGTCCGATCGCATTGTTAGGCCACTCTCAATAATCTTTGAAAGGTCCTGGTGACTGGGGGACATTCCCTAAAACTGGAAGAATGCAACTGTCACTCCTCTCTTTGAGGAAAGCAAGAAGGAGGAATTGGGGAGGTACAAGCCAGTCAGCCTCACCTCAGTCCCTGGGA
>NW_010151524.1:0-345 GCF_000699245.1 Pterocles gutturalis | reverse complement strand
GGGTGGGCTTTAAGGTCCTTTCCAGCCCAGGACATTCAATGATTCCTGAATGGACAGAAGCTTCCCCATCCCCAAGCAATCAGCCCCGTGTGGGCCGAACCCCAGGGAGCGGAGGTAGAGCTGATGCTAGCACCAGAGCGTCACTGGGGAAAAGCCCTGGGCGTCCTTCACGTCAACCACCTCCAGCGACCCCGGGGGTCTCTCCCAGTCAGTGACCACCCTGGGATGGCACCACTGGTCACCACACACAGGTTGCCTGGGGTGGAGGAGAAGCGGTGTGACAAGAGCTGGCACAAGGTGCTGTGGGGCAGCCCTTGGGCTGTCTGAGGAGCTGGGCTGGAGGAG
>NW_010151523.1:0-345 GCF_000699245.1 Pterocles gutturalis | reverse complement strand
AAGAAACATGTTATAATTCATAATATTATAATTCACAATAACATAGAGGTCAAATTAGATTTTATTCAGGCAATTTCCATCTTCTGAGTGCTTAAATTTGCAGCATTAGTTTTCTTTCAGAGTAAAAATGAATGAATAAAAAAAATTACAACAGTGTTTTAAAAGCCACTCTGAGTGCCTCCTTCCAATTCTGCTGAAATTCTACCATCATCCTAATGCTCATCAGACATATTTGATTTTTGAGGTCATTCAGTTCTTGCCACTGAAGTGGCAAAAGCAGTGACATTACCCTTGTTGACAAAACTTAGAGAAGTCACTTGTGACCGTATGCCAGCCTCCCTCCTG
>NW_010151522.1:0-344 GCF_000699245.1 Pterocles gutturalis | reverse complement strand
CTCCTGGCTCTGCTGCTCCATCTCCTCCATCAGCCAAGCCATCTCCTGCCTCTGCTGCTCTTCCTGCTGTGGCACCAGGTCTTGCCCAGCCTCATCTTTCTGCTCATCCAACTTCAGCACGAATTGCGTGATGCTCAGCACAGCCAGGATGCGGACAATACCCACAGCCATGGCCTGGAGAGGGAGGGAGAGAAGGGGATCAGCAGTTCTGCCTTGGCCCTCGTCCGGCCCAGCCTTCACCCCGCCTGCCCCACTCAGCGCTGGCTCAAGCCGTACTGCAGCGGTGGCGCTGCTGGCTGGCGCTTCTGGTGACACCCCTCTGTGACTTGTCCTCTGTGCTGTCA
>NW_010151521.1:0-345 GCF_000699245.1 Pterocles gutturalis | reverse complement strand
CATCCCTGAGAGCACCTGGAAGTCATTCAGATCTCAGGCTTCAATTGCAGCCTTCTCCTGCTCTGGACTACTTGTTAACTGTAAGCACTTTTTCATGGGTGCCTTTCTCAAGCTCAGTCTTCAGAGAAAACTCAGCAGATTCTCTTTGAGTGCCTGCTTTGTTTTCCTCGCACATCAAATTCTGCCTTACATGGCTGAAGTAACTATTTGGTGCCAAAAATAACTCAGTTTTAAAAGCATAAAGAACTACCCAGAAGTGGGGAAAAGGAACTATGACCTGTGAAATACTAGGGCCTGAGGAATGAGACCCTCAACAAAAGTTGACCTCTAGATGAATCTCACAAC
>NW_010151520.1:0-344 GCF_000699245.1 Pterocles gutturalis | reverse complement strand
GCATGTCTGTACTTAAGATTCCAAATATTTTCTGCAGTTATAATCTTACATGCCTCGAAAGCCTCATTTCTGTCGCCTTGTTCAAATTCTTCTTCCTGTATGCTAAGCCAACTATGTCTTTCAGTGGCATGCTGCAAAGGAACCCTGCCTCATCCCATGTGCCTCACTCCTTAACTCTTGCTACATGCCTGAAATCAACACAATGGCTTTGACCCAGAATCGCTGATTTACATGCAGTAACCACAAACACATGAACATTTCATACTGCAGTTGCCTATCTGTTTGCAATGCTATTTCAAACACATTCAGTGCTTGTTACTGCTGACCGTGTATTACCAGCCCAT
>NW_010151519.1:0-345 GCF_000699245.1 Pterocles gutturalis | reverse complement strand
GGGGAAGGACCTTGGTTTGTTATTATTACCACTTATCACGGGTATTTTTAATAGTCCCACAACCTACATGCAAGTAAGCTAGCCCTGTGTTTGCTCTTTTATTTATTTTCTTTCATGCTTCTTTTAGGCAAGACCGCAGAGTTTTCAATACAAGCAACTTCAGTCGGGCCTGTTGTCAGACCCCCGCGGGGGTCTCTGGCCGCACCAGAAGGCTCTCACCGCCCTTGCAGTCATTCTGCAGAGAACTAAAAACTGTGTGCTATGCACATGTCCCACAGGTTAGGTTTCATACACACACAAACACAGAGCCTGAAACATCCCAGTTCCATTTACTAGTTTCCACCA
>NW_010151518.1:0-344 GCF_000699245.1 Pterocles gutturalis | reverse complement strand
CACACATGCAAGAGACCTTCAGAAAGCTGAAGTTATGCAGCTGGCCGCTCCAGACTTAGGAGATGCTGAGCAGAGGCTGCCTCTGCATGTTTCTCATTTCACGGTTTCCTGAAGGTTCCCCACCCAGGCTCATCCCTGCACATAAAATCCTGCAAAACCCTGCAAAAATCCTGCTCAGAGAGATACCTGAAGCAGCCCTTTGTGAGCTTAAGAGCAATTTAACCGCAGAGCTTAGGGGAAATTATCCCACTCCATTGCACTAATGCACTTGTATTGCTCCTGGTGGAGGTACCCGCTCTAACCCAGCTACCACATAGCACAGCCATGCGCTGTCAGGGTATCCT
>NW_010151517.1:0-344 GCF_000699245.1 Pterocles gutturalis | reverse complement strand
CACCCTCCTATGGTGGGTGCTCCAGTCCACGAACCTCCTTTACAGCAAGGGCATGTTTCTGTCTCATGTTCAAGTCAGTGGGTGTCCTCCAGGACCCCCAGGGTCTTTTCTGCAGAGCTGAGAGGGCTCAGCTGCAGCCATGCTGCCCAGGGGCCTTGCAGGCTGCAGGGGTCACTGCCTGCAGGGCTGGGGGAGTCCTTGGAGGGTGTGGGGCAAGAGTGTTTGGGGGTGTCCCAGAGTTGCAAGGAGATGCTGTTCCAGGGCTTGTGGACATATGTGAGCCTCATGGGCTCTTTCAGAGAAGGTGCCATGGTAGGGGAATGGGATGGGTCCTACTGGATGGG
>NW_010151516.1:0-344 GCF_000699245.1 Pterocles gutturalis | reverse complement strand
CCTCACAAACATCTACAAATCCAGATAAGTGCACGAAGGCAAATATTCACTCTGTTGGCTCTTCAGTGCTTGTGGCTGGGTTTGTTCCTTGTTTTCTTTTCATACTGAGGCTCTGCTGTAAGATACGTTATTTGTTTCAAGAAGAATAACTGGCACTTAATGTTCTTTTCCTCAGCATGTGCTTTGGTTTGGTTTAACTCAGTTGTGTAATAAATTGGGGTGAGAGAAAGGCATTTGAGGTCTATAATGCTGATTTAATATTATTCAAACTTACTTGTGAGGATATTTACACATCTTTAATTGGCTTTATGCCCCCTTTTCCCTTCATTTGGTAGGTTGCCTTT
>NW_010151515.1:0-344 GCF_000699245.1 Pterocles gutturalis | reverse complement strand
GTGCAACAGCAGCTTGTCAATAAAACAGGATCTCCCAGGAGCAGTGCCTGAAGGCTTGGCTCTTCCTCTAAAATTACTTCCAAGAAAATGTCCCAGTAGATGGTCTTTTAAAGAGTCTCATCTCCTTGTGTTCTTGGTGTCTTGGGGTTAAGCTCATGGTACCATTGGGTTCCACTAGACCAAATGTTCGGGCTTAGAATGCTCTCTTCTTCATGTCCAGTGGTGGGGGAGTTGGTCTATGAGTTTCCCTTGTCTCCTCAGGTTTCTTCATGTATGTCAGGTTTGATGGCATATAGCAGACCCTCTGGAAATCAGTTTGGAGGGGTGAGGAGAGGAGAGGATGG
>NW_010151514.1:0-344 GCF_000699245.1 Pterocles gutturalis | reverse complement strand
TTTTTAAGTAAATGTAAAATCATTAAATATGAAGTACAGTAAAACGATAAAGGTAAATCTAGTGCATGACAATTCTGGACAAGCATCAGTGAAATCTGTAAATATAAATATGCTCAGGATGCTTGTTTAGGAAAAAAAAAATTGTGTTTCTTACTAGATAAGAACAGGTACTGACCTACCTAGAGAAAAAGGTACATGATACCAGAGATACCCATGCATAAAAAGGCATGTGATTGAAAAGATATTAAATTCAGTCTGTACACTATGCAGTGTTTAAGTGTCTGGGAGTTTGGAAGGTCCTTCTGCAGCATAAATCTTTTCCATAGAATTTCTGGGAGAATTCT
>NW_010151513.1:0-344 GCF_000699245.1 Pterocles gutturalis | reverse complement strand
AGGATTTGGGGTTCTGCTATTTTATACACTAATAAGTTTTCCTTCTGAGGAAGTGTACTGCTCCATACCTGGGGGTGTGGCTAGCAGAAGGGGTTTGTGTGGACTTGGAGTCAGGATGAAATCTGTCCCATTTAACCATGTCAAGCTGTCTAATATATCTTTTAGCTTTTCTACTGTTGGTGGGACTAAGCTGTTGTTGAAAACTGATGTTCAATACACGGTTGCTACTTTTGCAACCATGGGAACGGATTTAACACCATGAAAATTAGTTTAAGTAATAGTGTGAACTTGATGGCTGCCTTTTCTCACTGTTCCCAAAGTTAACTTTCTTCCTTAGGATTGTA
>NW_010151512.1:0-344 GCF_000699245.1 Pterocles gutturalis | reverse complement strand
TTTGCTGCAGTGAGTCTGAAGACATATTACAAAATTTAAAATATAGAGAAAGGTATTCGGAAAACAACTAAAATTCAACACAGCACAGCTACAGGCTCGCTGCCACTTTAAAAGTCTCTACAGTTTTATCCATGATTTTTATAAAAAGAATGAAATAAGGGAATGTAGTAATGTTACAGGTGTCTATCAGTCTGGGGAAAGGGACTGGCCATTCAGTGTCAGATCACTTAGGACACTTACGGTCCTTGACCCATCAGGCATGTTCCCTCATGAGAGCAGCACAATACAAGTTTAGGTGAGAGAGCAGTATGTGATGACATTATTTTTTGATTTGGCAGGATAAA
>NW_010151511.1:0-343 GCF_000699245.1 Pterocles gutturalis | reverse complement strand
GAAGGATGATGATATATTGGCATTTCAGCCTGGCCATGAGCTCACTGGGGAATGACATGAACAACAGACCTCCACAGACCTCCTCTTGCTTTCCCCACACTAAATCAAAACTTAATTGCAGTGAGGTCTTTTTAACACGTTAGAGTAAAATTTGTGTGCAGAGTCAGACTTCTCCTAGTAGTTTAGAAAGCAAGGCTAATAGCTGCCATAGCTGACAACTTTGTGCTTAGCTGCTGAAATGTATCTGGGTGAAATTGTTCAAAGGGATGGCAAAAAATGTAAATAAAGACAAATAAGGTTGTTTGGATTACAAGACAAAAACCAGACCATCCTCGGCCTTTTC
>NW_010151510.1:0-344 GCF_000699245.1 Pterocles gutturalis | reverse complement strand
CATTCATGAACTGTGTGTGCTGAGTCCCTTCCCTCAAAGGGAGAAAACTGTAACTCTCCAGAAATCCACATTTGTTGTTCTCTGAGAATGGAGTGGAACCAGGGTTGGGTGGTTGTCAGTGACCAAGAACAGCTGTAGCATCCAGAAAAATGTGTGGAGTCGCATCTGAGAGTCTGTTGAAGCTTTTGTTTTCCTCTCTGGCCGGTTCCTGGCGTGTTTTAACACCAGCTTTGTCTATGCCCAGCTCCTAGAGAGGAGGTTGCCTATGTGACCTGCACCTACAGGGAAACGTGCATCGACCAGCCCGACTACCTGGCCACCATTGATCTCAACCCCCGATCTCC
>NW_010151509.1:0-344 GCF_000699245.1 Pterocles gutturalis | reverse complement strand
TTTGGTCATGTAGGCACTGTCCACGTCCTAAAGGAAAGATCACACAGAGAGACAAGAGCTTCATTCCATCCCAGCAGAGCTGTTGGCAGCCAATGCGTCCTGCTGGGAGCTGCCCATCCTGGTGCTCCCTCCTTCCAGTGTCTTTGGCGCCTGTCCCCCCACTCCCATCTCTCCTGGTGCCTCTGAGACTCACCTTCTTGAGCACCACAAACTCGTTCTCAGCAGCAGTACGCCTGTTGATTTCTTCTTCATACCTGTTGGAGAGGACAAGACCAGATGAGTCTCTGAGACTGATCATCAGTCAACCAGTGGAACCCCCCTTCCCTCCATGGCCACCTTGGTCC
>NW_010151508.1:0-343 GCF_000699245.1 Pterocles gutturalis | reverse complement strand
GGGCAGAGCCTGTGCCCTGTGCTGAAATGTCTCACCTTAACCGCGTCTTTCCTCTGTGCTTGCATTAAATTTTGTTGCCACCAAGTCAGTTTGAAAAAAAACTGCAAAAACTGAGAGAACAAGTAATTTAACTGTTGTTACATCCCTAGGTTACGTCTGGCCTCTTTTGACAGCAGCGGGAAAATTATTTGCAGTAGAACGACGGGGTATCAGATCCTAACCCTTCAGAAGGACCAGGTATGTTTGGGGATTTTGGAGCTGTTGAACTTGAAGTGTGGAGTCCAGAAATGCTGAGAAGTCAGCAGTGCTTTTGGAGAGGAATTGTTCTTCGTGTTGTCATTGC
>NW_010151507.1:0-344 GCF_000699245.1 Pterocles gutturalis | reverse complement strand
AGCAGCATTCAGTGTGAGTGAACATACCATAATATGTGTATTTAAAACTTATAAGGGATATTTTAAATGGTATTGCCTTTACAATTGAAAAGTAACGTAGTCTGTGTTACACTGACAACTTTAGTTCACATACATTTTTGAAGTAAAAGTAGTCTTTTCTGTTGAAGTCTCAAATATTAAGATTTGTTAAATATTTGTTATGCTGTCCACAAGATACATCTTAGTTCTGAAAAGGATGAAAATCTTTGGCTCCCTCTCACTCCCATAATTGCTTGCAATTGGATTCCTGTTGGTAAGCATCAGATCAGTTCATATGAAGGACAAACTGCTATTGAACTCTAGTT
>NW_010151506.1:0-343 GCF_000699245.1 Pterocles gutturalis | reverse complement strand
TGCTGTAAAGGCTGTCAGGTCGTGGTTTTCCATAGGCGGCCTGTTGGACCGGAAAGGCAGCAGGGGATGGAGCACATCCCAGTACTCACTGTTCTGCCAGACTATGGTGAAAGCCAGTTCTTCCTTTTTCACAGACCTCAGGATCATAGGATTGTTGGCTAGCAGGGCATTTTCACTCTCTCACTGCTCACTGTACTAATTAACCTTCCATCTGAGTATCAGATCTCTTTTCCATCACTAATCTCTATAGCCTCTCTTTGTATTAGTCCTGTATGCCCTTATTCCACGTAAGAATCATATATGTGCACTTGAAAAGAAGAAAAACAGAGCCTGAGAATAAAAC
>NW_010151505.1:0-343 GCF_000699245.1 Pterocles gutturalis | reverse complement strand
TGTAGCTGGTTCTACTTTATCCAGTATATAATGTCAAATTCCTAAACTAAAGGTGTTCAACAAACAACCATATTAAGTTTTGTTTCAGTTTTGTTTGAGTTTAGATTGTTTCAGTTTGTTTCCTGAATGATTCTGTAAGTACTGGAAGTGCTTTGCAAGAATTGTCCTTTTTACCTACAATATTTCATATTTTACAGTTTCAGATCATACAGTGAAAGGAACCAGTTAAATGAGTGAAATAGTCTGCAGAGTTTAGGTTTAGACTAACAGAAGCTTCATGTCTTACTCTAAAAATCCAGTTTTCTTAGTATCTCTTACATGAATTATCTGAATCTACATGTGC
>NW_010151504.1:0-343 GCF_000699245.1 Pterocles gutturalis | reverse complement strand
CTATGACATAAGGAGTACCTACATTAAAATTTGTCCAGAAGTCACCTGGCAGCTTTAGATTTGGACATCTGGAAATATTTATTTCTAATGAGAATGTTGTACGTAGCCTTGTTACAGAGAACAGTCATACAAGAAGACTTCTAGTTATTCAGCTCAGTCATGTTTTGTATGGTACCTAATACAGATAATAAATTGAGTGCTGCTGTAGCTTATCTGGTATTCAGTTTAAGTAGACCTAGTATACTATTACTGTGCTTTGAGCATATGCTAATGAAATAATGTTTTTTCCTTTGGTCTAATAAAACTTCTGTCAACGTGATCTGAAACTAGAAAAATACATCTT
>NW_010151503.1:0-343 GCF_000699245.1 Pterocles gutturalis | reverse complement strand
ACACACGGTCCGGTTTAAATTCAATGCCTTCCAGTTCCTTCGTTACAATCCACGGGTTTACCTGCGGTGTGAACTAGTGGTGTGCAGGGCCTATGACTATTCTTCCAGATGCTACCAAGGCTGTTCTAGGAGGTCCAGGAGAGAGGCAAGCTCTGGCCAAGAAAGTGTGACTGTTGTTGCTGGCCCAGTACAGCTTCGGGAAGATGGTGCTGAGAACAAGGATGCCCGGGATTCTGAATAAAACTTTGTCTCCTTTAGCAGATAGCTTCTTTAAATGCCAACTTAATTCTGAATGAAGTGTGATGTAACAGATGTAATTACCCTTTGGGCAAGGCTGGCACTG
>NW_010151502.1:0-343 GCF_000699245.1 Pterocles gutturalis | reverse complement strand
TTCTGTGGTGATATTATCTTTCCTCACACTTTGTATTATTACTTCTTGTAGTTTTTTTTCCCTACCCAAGTTTTATCTGCATCTCTTTCTGAGAGCAGCTGCTTCTTTTGTTCCCTTCCTTCATGCAGTTCTGCTCTTCTTTGTCTTTTCACTACATGTTTGGCAGCTATCAGGAGTTCTTGCAAACCTACTAACTTTGAATTCAAACTAGGAGTCACAATCCAATGGAACAGCTTACACAGATATACAACAAACTTGCCTGCATCCATTTCTTAAAAACCCAGAACAAAAGCTTAATTCAAGTGGACTGCAGTGTTCTAGCTCTATTAACACATTTCTCCAC
>NW_010151501.1:0-343 GCF_000699245.1 Pterocles gutturalis | reverse complement strand
CTACATGTCTCTGAACATAATCTATTCCAGTTCTCATGAAAACCCCCAAATCCCCTCACCCCTTTCAGAAAGACCTTTGGCTTGTCTCCTTTCTGAGCTCTGGTTGGTGCTGGTGAGGATGCTCCAAGGAGCAGGGGGCTCTGGAGGAGTCAGTTCTGCCCTACAAGAATAGATAAAAAGGAACTAGGAGTGATGGGAGATAAAACACCCTCATGGTATGAAAAAGCTTTTCAGCATTGTCACTCCAAATACACCGAACAGCGGAGCAGAGCTGTGGGGATTTTGGTTTGTTCCTTTGCTTCCAGTTGCTCCATCACACTGAGTGGTATTTTTAAGGCAGACA
>NW_010151500.1:0-343 GCF_000699245.1 Pterocles gutturalis | reverse complement strand
TCTCTTTTATTAGACATTTTATCATTTTCTGTGTGGGAGTTACCTAACAGAAGCTGTTTCTCTGAGCTTGAGTGTTTTTTTTTTTTTTTCTTACTGCATATCTATGAGAAAATGTCACCTTCAGAAGCCCTTGGTTATTCTGAGTTCTTGTCATTGTAGCAATTTTTTGTTGTGCCCTATTTTTTCAATTTGCTTTTTAAAAGAATTTGAAACAGCTGGGTGGCTTCAAACATATACTGAGAATATATAAATAAAGTGTGTAAATATATACTATGTTAATGAGATGGGCTTGGAGTTTTTGTAAGTTATAAACAGAATTTTCAGCTTGTAGAGACAGAAGACA
>NW_010151499.1:0-343 GCF_000699245.1 Pterocles gutturalis | reverse complement strand
CTGAGACCCACTGCTAGCAAGCCTGAAAACAGACACCTTTTCCCTTTTTCTCTGGAAAAGGCTTGAGACCAGCTCCTCACTTCATGTTGGCCACCGAGCAGTCACTGAGCAGCAGGGGCTCTCAGCAGATCCAGAGCCTGCTGAAGTGTACGAAAAGCTGCCCACACAATTGCAGCTGGCTTTGATCAGAACACACAATAAAAGGCAACGTGAAACAATGGGTAAAATTAAAGAAAAAAAAAAGTTTAAAGAAAATAAAATGGTAAAACCAAAGTAGTCAGAGTCTTAAAGGGGTTTCGTATTTCTTCAGTAAATAATTCATAGATTTGGTACCAAAGTTTCA
>NW_010151498.1:0-343 GCF_000699245.1 Pterocles gutturalis | reverse complement strand
GACCCTTCCCACCACCATCCTGCTATGGGCTGACCCTGCTGCCAGAGCCAGGTAAGAGCCCAGCCCCAACAGTGACAGGATCCTCCATGGGGCTGCCCTCAGCACATGAACAGGGCAAAGCAAAAGCACCCCGGCACACCAGCACCCATCCCTGGGGTGCTCCCCTCCCCGGTGCCTGGAGACCCCAGGGGGGACCCTGGTGAAAGCAGCCCCAGGCTCACCGCGGTGTTCGCCGCTGGCACATCCCCAGCCCCTCGCGGAGGCCGGCAGCACATGGCGGTGCTGCCCGTGCTGCCTGCAGCTGTGCCGCCGCGCTCGCCTGGCAGTGCGGGCAGGAAGGAGG
>NW_010151497.1:0-343 GCF_000699245.1 Pterocles gutturalis | reverse complement strand
CCACAACTCTCTGCATTTCTATCACTACAACACATGGGTTTTTGGTGTTTTTTTTTTTGAAAACAGCAGAAGCGAAGCACATCTGGTTTGTACACATCTGATTTCTTGACAAGCTGAGCACTGCAGCAGTACAAAGACGCACGGCAAGCGGTTCCTACCAGCCGGCACAAAGCCAGAACGCCCAAGGCAGCTCCCTCCAGCACCCCCCTTCCTTCACATCTTTTCCAGGGCTCACAGCCAGCACCCAGGACTGTGGCCTTTCCCGTCCCGACCAGGACCGGGGACCCCGGGGGCACCGACCGGCGCAGCGGCCAGCCCACGCTCAGACAGCAGGGTAAGGGCC
>NW_010151496.1:0-342 GCF_000699245.1 Pterocles gutturalis | reverse complement strand
TGTGGGTGCTGGGGGTGTCCCAGGGTGATGATGTTGGGGCTGCTGACGTGGGCACAGGGGGGTGGGTGCCAGTGCTGGGTGCTGTCACCAGCAAAGTGGGTGCAGAGGCTGGGGGTGCAGCGATGGGCATGTCGGTGGTGTCAGGGCTGCAGATGTTGCTGCAGATGTTGGGGATGTTGGTGGTTTGGGTGCCAGTGATGTGGGTGCAAGTGCTGGGTGCTGATGGTGATGCTGTGGGTGCAGGTGAGGTGGGTGCAGACCCTGGGGGTGCAGATGGTGTGGATACAGGCTCTGGGTGCTGATGCCCATGCCCTGGGCGCACACCCCGGGGGTGCGGGCACA
>NW_010151495.1:0-342 GCF_000699245.1 Pterocles gutturalis | reverse complement strand
CATTAGCAAGTCTTAGAGTGTCTCTGTTCTCGATTAAATTATTGTGTCACCTTAAAAAAATCACCTTCTGAAGGGAAACTTTCTGAAATCTCAGATGCAGGTATCTCCTGGCCCCTACTGTCTTCCCATGTGCACTTACCTGACCTCTGCTAAAGTCTGCCATGTGTCCTGTATCCACCAATTATAGTGACAGCTGTCCCCATTTTCTGGCAAAGAGTGAATCCTGTTCTGGAGTGACTAATGCCACCATGAGTTCAGTGTCTGTGCCCCTCAAGGACTTAGCCTCTTCAGTGAAGGGATTTTTCACATACAGTAGCTTGGTGGCTTTCTTCCATAAGGACA
>NW_010151494.1:0-342 GCF_000699245.1 Pterocles gutturalis | reverse complement strand
TTTTCCTTTTTTCATTGTTTGTCCCATTTCACAGCTCTTGGTGCCACACATGCGGTTCACAATAGCCATCAACACCAAAGCCCGAGAACAGCTTATCTGTGAATGTGGCCTTTTTGACAAGGTAAGTAAGCCCCTTTGTGAATCTTCATTATTCTTCATGGTTCCATATGTGTTTTTGTCTTTAACCATCACATATTGCTTTGTTTCTTGATGTTTCTACTAAAGGGCAAAGGTAACTAATATCATCTGAGAAACTGGAACACAGAACTGATGCCTTAAGTTTACTCATTTCTTGTTGTGCTAAAGATGGTATCTTCTACCTCTGAGTAGGCAATTCAGAAC
>NW_010151493.1:0-342 GCF_000699245.1 Pterocles gutturalis | reverse complement strand
TGATCATTTAATTAATGCATTTAATCATCAACAGATTTGAATACAGATGTTAAAATGAATTTTGTAGGCCAATGATCAGTAAAAGGCTTTTAAATAAATTTGCCTTTCAGTAGCAAAATACGAAGATACTGCTCTAAAAGAGGTAGTATTGCATATTGGTGAGACAGTTTTCAAAGTTGTGATCATCCCCTGGTGTTTTGGAAAAGGGCTGAGTGTCAATAAGCTTGACCTTTGTTTAGTTTAAATAAGAAATAATTGCTAGTAAGAGGAAATAATAATAAGATAAAACTTTTTATTTCTTGATGTCCAACTCCTTTGTTTAATTTCATTAAAAGTTAGTCT
>NW_010151492.1:0-342 GCF_000699245.1 Pterocles gutturalis | reverse complement strand
GTTGATTTCGATTCCAGCCAGGCCCTTCCCCGAATTAGCAGGGCCATCACGGCTGCGTGGGGAGACAGAGGCTGTGACTGTGATTTCAGTCTGAACCTGGTGCCTTGCCCATTGCTGCTCGCAGGGGGGATGTCCAGGTGTCTGGATCCTTTCCCAGCCGGGCTTGTCAGTGGGTGCTGGATCCCTGCCTGCCACCAATCCATTAGCTGTGCTGGAAATCTGCCCTTCCCGCTGCCAGCGCTGCCTCCCGGCAGGCAAACCCCAGTCTGGTGAGGATGCAGGACCAGTTACCGGCCCCCAGCATCTCCACAGCACCCCCAGACCTCACAGGAGTTGCTCCTG
>NW_010151491.1:0-342 GCF_000699245.1 Pterocles gutturalis | reverse complement strand
TGGGGGTCTGCAGGACTCGCTTCACTTTAGCACCGTAGTTGTTATGAGGGAGCTACAACTGCCCACACCCTGGCAAATGTGGTGAGCAAGTGCTGAGCAGAGGACCAGATGCTGCCCTCCATCCAGTGGCCAGGCAGCCTGGTGTGGTGCCACCATCCCCACTACCAGAGAACAGTGCTCCTGTAACCCTGCTGAGAAAGGGGTCAGGGATGGCTGCGGCCGCCTGCTAGCGGGAAGCTCCAGGCCAAGAAACCGTCAAAGACACCAAGCCTGCAGGCAGCAGGGTAGCAAGCTGACGTTAGAGCGGGGATTGCTCCCTTGGCTCCCCTTTGGCTGAGCCCT
>NW_010151490.1:0-342 GCF_000699245.1 Pterocles gutturalis | reverse complement strand
GGCAGCCGAGCGGTGCCGCGGCCGCCGCCCGCCTCCAAGGAGCCGCGTGTCAAGCAAGGTACCGGGCCCCGCGGCGTGAGGGAGACTTGGGGGCGGCTGTGCCCGGGGAATGAGAGGGTGCGGGGTCCAGGCGGCTGAGGGGTGCCCCGGCTGGCCCCACCGAGGGGCAGCTTCGTCAGGGAGGCCTGGGCGTTCCGGCAGGAGGCCCGCTGAAGGGCTTGGCCTTACTGAGCGTCGAGAGACACTTCGCATCCCTCCGGCACGGGGCTGGCCAGGCCTGCCTTTAGCCTGTCTCACTTCCTGGGGTGTCCCTGGGCAGGTGGGCCTTGTTGGCATCGAAGT
>NW_010151489.1:0-342 GCF_000699245.1 Pterocles gutturalis | reverse complement strand
ATAAAATCAGAATCTACTTCCATCCAGAATTTAAATATCAAACGTCACCTATAACACAATATGGATTATTATTGCATGGATTACTTATTATGAGATTTAACTACCAGAACGAAGCAATATTACAGATTTTCCAATCTTATCCAAAATACATGCATCATCCCACACACAGAAAAGCTGGAGCAGATGTAGAGTACCTTTCCTGTACACTTTAGTTCCTATTCATCTACAGATGTGCCACCACCAGCCGATTTTGACTGTAATTTGCTGGCCAACAGCGAGGCAGCTCAATTCAGAATCCTTGCAGCCTTCCAGTGAATGGAGAAAAAGACAAAAAAAAAAAAA
>NW_010151488.1:0-342 GCF_000699245.1 Pterocles gutturalis | reverse complement strand
TTTTAAGGTCCCATCCAATCCAATCTGAGTCTATGATATTCAAGTATACAAAGAGATTAATATCAAAGAGATGATACAACCCCTGTCGGTCAACCTTTTTTCTGCTCAGTCCTTCCACAGAGTAGGATGAGGGATCAACAACCCCTCAGGTCACCAGCAGTTTCTGAAATGTAATAAATTCAGCTACACACAAAGGATCTGTTTTCCTCTATCTGTGTAACTTGCATCAGCACTAAAGCCATGTTGATAGCCTAACGTCATTTTTCAAAATTTTATGCAGACTTAAATGCGATTCAGTTTGTACTTTGTTGGGTGTTAGTGGAAGCTGCCATTTGCAATGCA
>NW_010151487.1:0-342 GCF_000699245.1 Pterocles gutturalis | reverse complement strand
CGCCAGCGAGCCACCAGGAAGCTGGAAATCGTCCCCGGGGTCCCCGTTGAAGTTGCCGCCCAAGCCGCAGACGCGGCCGCGGTAGGCGTCGGGGACGGTGAGCAGGAGGTAGGTGACGGCGTTGTAGAGGAGCCGGAGGCCGGAGGCGCTCTGGAGGACGATGTTGGTCCCTTCTTGGCCGATGCGCAGCTTCTTGTCCGCCGTCACCAGCGGCAGCGTGTAGCGCTCCCCGTTCACCTGCCATCGCCCGGGGGAACGGGGGGAGGTTTGCACACGCGTGGGCAACGGCGGATTTTTTTTTTTGTTTTGCACCAAAGGGTTTTGCATGCAGCAGGAGATTTT
>NW_010151486.1:0-342 GCF_000699245.1 Pterocles gutturalis | reverse complement strand
AAAGCAAATACAGGCTCATAAGACTTTGAAAGAAGGCATTGTTCCCAATCATCCCAAGAAGAAAACAAAAGAACATTTTAAAAGCCCCGTAGAAAAGTCTGTTCCTGCCTTCCATTTACTAGATTTCCTACAGTTCTTATTTCACAGAATTCACCTCAACTTCAATGGTGCATTCTGTTGCTACAGCTTACCGATTTCCATTTCCTACCTAGAAACAACTAACTCTAAGGAAACACATCAAATCAGTTCTATGCAAGAAATGGAAGGAACTGAAGTAAGAAAGACAAAACTCAGTCCGGTTCTCCTACTGCTCCCAGCCCATCAGCACTGTGCTACAGCCTA
>NW_010151485.1:0-342 GCF_000699245.1 Pterocles gutturalis | reverse complement strand
TTTTTTTTTCAGTCACTATTGCACAAATAGGAGAAAAATAAGCAAAACACTAATTTAAGGGTTTGACTTCCCAAGGGCTAGACTAATTCAGAATCTCTTTACAGATCAGGTTTTTATTTGTTCAGTGAAATTCTGTGAGTAATAACAGTACATAACAAGAAATCTAAATGCAGTAAGGCGGGGCGGGGGCATTGGTAGCATCCCCTTAGGAGAGGACCAGTGCATGGCCCTTACTGCTGTTCCTTGCCTTCTCAAGGCCTGCACCAGGCAGAACCCCCCTGACCACAACCCGTGTCACAGACTGTTGCGGTTTTGCTAAGAGTTCCCCCAGCTCCCAGTCTG
>NW_010151484.1:0-342 GCF_000699245.1 Pterocles gutturalis | reverse complement strand
TTTTTTTTTCTTTATTTTATCTCTGCTGATATCATCTCTTTTAAAATATGTCTGAAGTTCATGGTGGTTGGGTGAAGTTTAATTAAAGTGTGTCAGTGGGATGATGTCTTTCATTCAGGAGACATGCAGAAAGATTGTAATCTTTTCTGGAACAAGAAAATATAGGCTCTGGATAATTAACAAGAAACAGAAAATGATGGTGGAAAGATTTTTCTAGGGCTCAAATTCAGATCTAAGCAATAAAGTACTGTTGCTGGAGTGTATTTTCCAGAGTAGCCAGGAAACAGGCAGAAAAAAAAGAGCTACAAAGTCCTGGGGACAGAAAAAAGTTGGAAATATGAT
>NW_010151483.1:0-341 GCF_000699245.1 Pterocles gutturalis | reverse complement strand
AAAATAAAGATAGAAGCTGTTACCTGAAATTGAATCCTTTGCATGAGACATCCTTGCTTTTGTACTAAGACCATAATCAAATCATGTACTCAGAAGCCAGGTGTTAAATCTTCTCAGTTCTGTATAAATTAGCAGTTTCTTCTATTTTATTAGTGTTTTCATTAAAAGGCACATACTTTTTCCAGTGAGGCAGCATTCTAACAGTGAATGAACATTTTCATTCCTAATGAAGTAAATTAAAATTATTCTGACAAAATGTAGTCTGTTTTCCCCTACTGTCCGATGTGTATTTCTTTTCAGCAAAGACTTTCTCCCTGCAAAATGTATTTTAGACATATTAT
>NW_010151482.1:0-341 GCF_000699245.1 Pterocles gutturalis | reverse complement strand
ATTCCAGCTTCTTCCTATACCTCAGACAGGTAACTGAACGTTTTGATACAGATTTGAACAAAAGTGAATTTATAGGAAAGTTCTCAATATTGCTGAATTAATACAGAACGTATAGATAACTAGTATAATTTAAAAGCTTCCAGCAGCTCATTTAAGTCCTCTTGCTATTGTTTTTATCTCTTTACAGAGATAAAAAGAGAGATGAACGAGTTATAAAGTTTCTTGTATTTTGTAATAATTTGTATTCTTGGATTTTTTTTTGTTATTTTTTAAGGAAACCATTTACTTGTTTTTTATTTATGCCCATTTATTTTTGTATACTTGCTTAAGGAAAAAAAAAA
>NW_010151481.1:0-341 GCF_000699245.1 Pterocles gutturalis | reverse complement strand
AAGGAAGGAAGAAAGGAATGGAAGAACAACCCCTGAAATGGTTCATGGACAGGGCAATCCAGCCACCGGCCACTTACGTCTGTCAGCCAGGAGTCAGGGTCACTCATGGCCATGTGCAGCACGCTCCTGGCCCCCTCCTTGTCAAAAGTGCTGTTGTCTCTCATGGCCTCGATGACCGCGAGGATGATCTCAGTCTTCTCAAAAGGCTGGAGGCATTTTCCAAGTGCCTATGGGAGGAAGGAAGGAAGGCAGGAAGGAAAGACATATCACACCAAATGCACTGGTGGAGTTGCTTAGCTGAGCCATGTGAGCAGCTCTTGCGAGAGACGCCCAGCAGTGCT
>NW_010151480.1:0-341 GCF_000699245.1 Pterocles gutturalis | reverse complement strand
GCATCTTCCAGGCTCCCAGCTCTACATCCGATCTTGGTATTCCCCAAAACACAACATGACAGTGGCTGGAGCCATGCCTCTTCCCCAGCACATTGAAACTCCATGCCCTCATCATCTCTCTGCTTGGGTCCAAATCAGGGAGAGTCGAGTGCGTGCCCCTTAAGGGTCTGTAAGCAGCCACAGCTCCGACAGAGAAAATGAGTTAGTGACCGACTCCAATGCTGCAGCATCAACTGCAATCCTCCTGTCTCCTGGCAGCACACACTGGCAAGGTACAACACTTGGTGTTGATGGCCCAAGTGCTAGACAGGTCCAAGAAGTCCAGAAATAAATCTGAATGG
>NW_010151479.1:0-341 GCF_000699245.1 Pterocles gutturalis | reverse complement strand
CTTTTTGTTTTTCTCTAAGCCTCCCTTTCCACCTCTGTTTCTTCCTTCCTACCCTATATTGGGTGTCAGAACTAGCTGCTAGTCTGTCTATTCAGGACTCTGCCGTGGACTCTGCCTAGACCGTTCTGTGTGTAATGTGGCCATGGCTTTTTTGACACTCTGATGTTCTTTTCTCTTCTGGCATGCTTAATGCCCTGAGAAGCTTCTTACCTTGGTTTTGAACCTGCCCTGCTCGCCCAGCTGTGCATTTAAATTTTTGTTTGCCCAGTTTTCAGATATTAAATGTCCACTTGTTGCCTGTTTTTTTCACAACTCCCTCTCCCCGCACAGGAGGAGCTGTC
>NW_010151478.1:0-341 GCF_000699245.1 Pterocles gutturalis | reverse complement strand
CCCCCATGGGTGCCTGGCAGGGGCGAGGGGGGCGAGCATCCCGCCGCGGGGGGTTTGCGGCATCTTCCCGGCCATGCCACCCCCAGTGTCCCATCCTCCCCTCCCATCCCATCCCTGCGGCTGGGGCAGCGTTTGCAGATGCTCCGGGGATGTTGGAAAACACAAAGTGGCAAAAATTCACCCCCGGTGCAAAATCCATCCTGCGGGCACGTCCGTAACCGTGGGCTTCAGCCGAAGGTTTGCTTTTGTTTCACTTTCCCATTTTCACATCGTTTTACTCTGTCTCTCCTTAGTCCCCCATCACTTCACCTTTTTTTCCCCCTTTTTTCCTTTTTTCCTTT
>NW_010151477.1:0-341 GCF_000699245.1 Pterocles gutturalis | reverse complement strand
AAATACATTGACTTGTTGTTATGTTACAGAAAGACATCAGTGCTATGTTGTTGTCCAGTCTTGTGAAGATATCTTTAACTATAGCACTAAACTCAGTTGGAGAGAACCCATGTCAATGACAAAGTAAATTCGGAAGACTCCAGCTTTCTCTCAGGCTGAAGTCATGCTCTGTGTGTGTGTACTTATCACCATGTCTTGAAAACATGCTCTGAAGCGCCTGTGAGGCACTACACGGGTAGCAGTTTCTAGGGTTTGGTACTGGGCGTGTTTACAGGAGGATATCCTTAGTGCTACCTTTAAGTTGGAATTTGTCAGTGGCTGAGATGGTGCTTGCGCATCCC
>NW_010151476.1:0-341 GCF_000699245.1 Pterocles gutturalis | reverse complement strand
TCCTTTCTTACCTGCGTTTACTCTAAAGCAAGGGGCCAGAATATCTTCTTACATCTCTCAAAGATGCCTATGCTGCCTTCCTCCTGGCTTTTAGGTCTTGAAGTACAGACAAAGATCAATAGGGTATGATGACAAACTAATCAAAAGCAGAATGTAAGCAATCAAAGGCAACTCCATGGCGGTGGTGACCTTGGAACTCACGTGCTTATTTAAGTTCGTTTTGGTGTTTGTTAATAAGGCAAATGGCAAACTCATTGCTTACAAACAATTTTAACAGGATGTAAGGGAATCTCCCAGCTGGTAAAACAGCAAAAAAAAAAAAAAATTAGTCTTATTATACA
>NW_010151475.1:0-341 GCF_000699245.1 Pterocles gutturalis | reverse complement strand
GGACACTGGGGACACTGGGGACACTGGGGTGGGAGGGGACACTGGGGACATCGGGGTGACAGGGAGAGGGGACACTGTGGACACTGGGGACACTGGGGACAGCAGTGAGAGGGGACACTGGGGACAAAAGGGACAGGGGGAGAGGGGACACAGGGGACACTGGGGACACGGGGACACTGGGGACACGGGGACAGTACCTTCGCCTGCTGCAGGATCGCCTGCGCCTGGGCTTCTTGGAAGGAGACAGTGGGACCCTTGAGAGCGTCCCCCCCAAACTGGAACTGGGAACGGAGCGGGGTGAGGGGCACTGGGAGCTACTGGGAGCTACTGGTTCCCAGTCC
>NW_010151474.1:0-341 GCF_000699245.1 Pterocles gutturalis | reverse complement strand
ACACGAATCATAATCGAATATACCACACCCCAGTTGTCCAGATTCCTCTGCAGTTTTCTTTCACTGAGCTGTTTCTTCATTCAGTCATCAATAAGAACATCCTGCGGTTTTCCTTTGAACATGGTGCACACGATAAGGTTGGTGAACACGTGGGCAGGACAAATATTTGGCTAGGAGAAGCACAGGCACCATTTTCTCTTACCATGTACTCCTCTGCCCTCAGCTAAAGATGTTCTGGGAACTTTGTCAAAGAAGGATGCACTCGAATGTCTTGGCTCTCCCCTTCATGTCATCTTCAAAAATAAAACTAAATAAAAATAAAATTTAAAAAATACAAAAAA
>NW_010151473.1:0-340 GCF_000699245.1 Pterocles gutturalis | reverse complement strand
CAGACACGGCTTGTTCGAGATCACTGACTCCTCTAGTACAGCGTCTCACACAAGGTTCCCAATACAAGTGTCTAATAAGATGCATATTCCAACCGTTTAACCCAAATCAAATCACTAGCGCAGCTATGAGGTGAACTTTTACTGGAAATGAAATGTAACTGAGGCGTATGAAAATAAGTTCACACATTGGTGACTGTGAATTAAAGGATGGATAATAGCCTGGTTTTTATCTCTATGAGGTCTATTAAAACCCATCTTGATGCCAAGGTAGATTCAGTCTTAACCATAGTTACCATGAAAATGTGTGGACTCCAAATCTTGGTACACACACAGTCACTCT
>NW_010151472.1:0-340 GCF_000699245.1 Pterocles gutturalis | reverse complement strand
AAAACCAGTCTGATGGTGAGTGTTCCCTGAAGCTCAGAGAGCTTTGAAAGCGTCATCCATCTATGCTCAGAGTGAAGGGAGGAATGGGAACAGGCACGTAAACAAGCTTTGCCGCTGTAACAGACCACACAGGAGCACAAGGCAACAGGACATGTGGGAAACACCTCTGCACTGGCTTATTCCTTCCAGGCTAAGTGTTGCTGGCTGAGCATTTCTTCTAAAACACTCGCAGCTGATCATCCCCTTCAGCTCTGACTGAGGTGACCCCTGGGTGCATGATTGTCCCACATAGAGAAAAGATGTTCGGTTACAATCACAACTCCTCTCCCAGCCCTACAAA
>NW_010151471.1:0-340 GCF_000699245.1 Pterocles gutturalis | reverse complement strand
CAGATTTGGTATCCCCTTAGGCTGAATTGTAACTAAGAGTTTCAGCTGGAAGCAATAAGCCAAGCTAAGCTATCTTAGATTTTTAGACAGCCCAACACTTCCAAAGGTAACTTGAGGTTTTTCTGTCATATTAAAACTCTTGTTATTGGCTCTTCTATCTCAAAATTGTTTCCAGACTGGTTACTTGTCTTTGGCCCACCTCAAATTCCCATTCTAAGTTAGTATAACGGAAAGTCTTTTGTCACCTATCTGAAAACAAGTGTCCAGTAAAGAAACATGCCTCACTTGGCTTTTAGGATCTGAAAAGCATGAATATTCACAATCTCAAATCACTTTTTTT
>NW_010151470.1:0-340 GCF_000699245.1 Pterocles gutturalis | reverse complement strand
TTAAGCAGTCTGTGCTTAACCCAGGACATACTCATAAGGAAGTGGACAGTGTTTGATGGTTAACATGGACTGCTGATGAGGAAGCTACATTATTCCACGAAGGTAGAGGAGAGGCATTACCAGACCAACATAGACCAGCACAGGAATGGAAGATGCTGCTTCTATTTCACTGACAGAGAAAGCATATGAGCAGTCATTGTTCAGGAGCAAGTAGGAAAACCCTGGTGTTTAAAACCAGCTAGTGCCCATTCCTTGCAAGGCGTGTGGTAGCTTATTTAGAGTTTTAGAGCTTATTTCTTTAGGGCTATTTATTGTCTTCTCTATAGTGTTTCAGAGACAA
>NW_010151469.1:0-340 GCF_000699245.1 Pterocles gutturalis | reverse complement strand
AGTGATAGAGGGGCCTGGTGGGCAGCTGGTGTCCAGCCAAGGTTACCCCACAACAAATGCTGTGAGTGTGATTGTAAGGAAGGAAAGCCTTCTGCATCACTGATGATTAGAAATACTTGTTTAAGAATAATCAGGGTTTTATTACAGGATCCAGCAAGAAATAAGCAGGAACTTGTGTTTAACCTGTAGCAAAGCAACAACAAGGAGGCACCATGCTATTTACAAATAACAAGTCATTCTATGCACAGGATATAGACTGCTGATATTCATACCTCTACAGGACTGGGAAATCTAGTTACACAGCTCTCACACTCCTAATATCCAATCTAAATCTACCCTC
>NW_010151468.1:0-340 GCF_000699245.1 Pterocles gutturalis | reverse complement strand
TTCTTTGGTGCCCAGATACCTCTGGCATTGATGCAGTTTTCACAGCTTCACACATAGTGATGCTGTCCCTCAAGACCATCACTTACAGTGACGCAGGAGCCAACACAGGGTGTCGTCTTTTCCTTAAATACGTTTAGCTGCTGCCTAGCAAAGTACTTCCATATTTAGTTATAACATGGGAGGATTCCTTGGGTGTAAACCTCAGCGTGCTTGGGAGAAGGAGGGCCTCCTAATCCTGAATGCTGTTGCTGCAAACACACTGACTGCTGTGGTCAGTGCAAAAGGCTTCCTTCCTGCTGTGTCCTCCCCACCTCCCTTCCAACAACTCCAGCTCCTTTCC
>NW_010151467.1:0-340 GCF_000699245.1 Pterocles gutturalis | reverse complement strand
GTCCCCAGGGGGGGTCCCAGGCTGTCCCCACGTCCCCAGGGGGGTGTCTGACTGTCTCTGTCCCCTCTGTCCCCTCTGTCCCCAGCTCCTTCGTGCTGGACGAGTTCAAGCGGAAATACTCCAACGAGGACACGCTGGGGGTGGCTCTGCCCCACCTCTGGGAGCACTTTGACCCCCAGGGCTGGTCGCTGTGGTTCTGCCAGTACCGCTTCCCCGAGGAGCTGACCCAGACCTTCATGAGCTGCAACCTCATCACCGGTCCGAGCCTTCCTCACCCTCGTCCTCGTCCTCACCTTCATCCTCATCCTCCCCTTCATCCTCATCTTCATCCTCGTCTTCA
>NW_010151466.1:0-340 GCF_000699245.1 Pterocles gutturalis | reverse complement strand
AACTGTGCTTTCATCAGCTATTGCAGATAATGTCTTGCAGGCCAGAGCTTGGCTGTTACCAACCTGAGGCCAACACTGGCTTTGTAATCTAGAGATGGAGAGCCATGCACTCTCTGCTGAGTTGTTGCAGGCACCTGCTCCCTCTCGGAATTAGGAGAGGGAAACTTGCTTCTTTATGGCTAATCATGTGACTAATGGCATCACTCCTACTAATTATCTCCAAAACTAGAGAAAGTTATCCCACGTTACTCTGAGACAGGGAGAAAATTTAGAGCTAGTGTAAAATCACAAGGTAAAGCAATACATTTTATTCTTGTGTTCTTGAACTGCCTGTGCTACA
>NW_010151465.1:0-340 GCF_000699245.1 Pterocles gutturalis | reverse complement strand
AAAAAAAAAGATAAAAAAAAAAAAAAACAGAGAGCATATTAGTAATAGATGCAGTCATGCTCTGAAGGGAGATACAGGTGTGGGAGAAGGCGGTGGGTTTTGTTTACCGATGCCAAATGAAGCCACCTGGGCACCTTGTGCATGCTCTGTTCTTAGGCAACAGCTCACGGGTTTTGGAGGCTCACTTGACGGCTTCCTCTTCCCCAGTGAAAAAAAAGGATTAGTGGGTACTACTTTTATGGAATACATATGGCCAATCAGAAAATCAGGACTCTTGATGATAGTAGCCACAGCACAAATACAGAGCTAGGGATAGTCCCTGTGCTAAAGGGATTAGAAG
>NW_010151464.1:0-340 GCF_000699245.1 Pterocles gutturalis | reverse complement strand
GCTTGAAACCCACCAGCTTCGGGGCAAACCTTGGAACATGGGGCTTCTGGGAGAAGCCAGGCACCCTCCTGCCAGCGGCGGTTAATTCTCCAGGAGCCAGGAGAGGAGAAAGAGGCACCTGGGGAAGCAGAGCAGGGATGAAGCCAATGACATTCTTCTGCAGAAAATGACCCATTTTCTGTGGGGGGTTCCAGCTCGGGGGGGAACCGAAGCGTTCCTGAGTTGCTCCTTCTATATACTTTTGTAAGACGGGGTGGGTGGGAGAACAGATGGGGGAGATGCCTGCAGAAGTTGTTTATTTTTTAACCCCGTAGAAAATGTTGGGTTGTTTTGGGGGTTT
>NW_010151463.1:0-339 GCF_000699245.1 Pterocles gutturalis | reverse complement strand
GGAGTCCAGGGAAACCTTTAGCAGCTACTAACAGGAGACATTGCTGTGGTCCCTCCCTGCGACCAGACAAACCCCCCACACAAACCACAACAATTCCAAATGAACAAAATTATGTCCAGAAGGAATAAAGTCCAAAACACACTTGCAGCTTGGATGTTTGTAGCAACTCATGCTTAACAGTGTCTATAAATTCTAACAAATATGTCTAACAAATATGGAGTCAGGCAAAAATACCAGGAAACCTGTATGGATGAATAAGGAGCTCCTCACCAAACTCAAACAGGAAAAGGAATCATACAGGGACAGGAAGCAAGCAGGGAGTGATAACCCAGGAGGAAT
>NW_010151462.1:0-340 GCF_000699245.1 Pterocles gutturalis | reverse complement strand
TATCAGGCGGTTCACAACACCGCTGGTCAAACGGCCGTCGTATCCCTGCAAGAGGGTCTCCAGCTCATGGTATGTCTCCACTCGATCACCCTGGGGACAGACCACAAAGGAGACTGATGGGACTTGCTTCGCCCTCATTCCCAGGGAGCCACGAGAGAGACCTGCTCAAATCATCAAATCATCTCTGTGACACAGGCACGAGGTGCGAGCTGCAGGCATTGGGCAGGACAGGAACAGGGAACAGTAAGGTCTTCCGACACGTCTCTGACATCAGCAGAGAGCCAGAAAAGGAGATTGACTCCACCAGGGTAAAAGGCCATGCAGAAGCCTAGAAAGTCCT
>NW_010151461.1:0-339 GCF_000699245.1 Pterocles gutturalis | reverse complement strand
GCAGTGCTTGACTTGGCAAAGAAAGATGGGATGATGGCTACTGTTGGAGTTACAAGGTTGCTGTAACCATATGTCGCCAGGAGGGAGACCACTGCATAGGGCATCCAACAAATAAGGAATGTGGAGATCATTAAGAAACACATTTTAGCCACCTTCTTTTCATATTTTAGAAGTTTGATCACTTGAACAGTCTGGAAATCTTCCACACAGCGAAGCTTAGAAGAAAAAGATAAAATGGTAAGGTAAAATAGCTCTATATTTTACTTGAAACGGAATAGTTCTACATTTATTTATAAAGAACTAATTCACTAATTTAGTTTTAGGCACAAAAACTGTACA
>NW_010151460.1:0-339 GCF_000699245.1 Pterocles gutturalis | reverse complement strand
AATCTGTATCTCCTGTTATGTTAAGCTTTGAATTTGGGTATTATTCTTCTTGAAAGTATTTCATAGCAGCAAGTTGGGCATACAGGTCAGTTTTAATCAGTACAATAGAAAGTCTTTCACAAAACTAAGGAGTATCAAAGCTCACACAGGGCTGTCACCCTGCAGCATAATCTAATCAGGAATGTTTCCATTTACTTGCCACTACAGACACTTACTGTTATGGTGTTTTAGGCATTGCACCAAAGCTGCAAGAGATGAGTCTCCATATATTAGTCTAGAACTTTTTAAAGGATAGACGTTGACAAGTATTGTAAAAAAACCCAAACAACTAGGCAGGGG
>NW_010151459.1:0-339 GCF_000699245.1 Pterocles gutturalis | reverse complement strand
ACTGAGATAAGCGTTTTCATAAAGATATCAAAATATATTTTATATAAAGAAATAAGAATTTGATATAAAGAAATAAGTATTTGATATAAAGAAATTAGAAAAAAATTGAAGTTGTGGCTGGGGCTGGTTGATGCAGTTTGCATTTATTTAACTGAACTTCAGAGCTTGCTGTACCTGAACAGAGAGTCACTTTCTGAAGGAAAACGTAAGTGAGGATTTGCGCTGTATAACATCCATTTGCACTGTGAGACTATGCGGAGACATATGCCACAATAATAATATTCAGAATTAGTGAAATTGGATGAGAACAGGTGTCACCCTCTGTGTCAGTGACCAGCT
>NW_010151458.1:0-339 GCF_000699245.1 Pterocles gutturalis | reverse complement strand
GGCTGCTCCTGAATTGATAAAAAAGCTGGAAGAATGGGGAAGCATGCTCAAGTCTCCTTCCTGCTACAATTCTCCTGCGTGGCTGGTACAGAAACCTCATGGCAAGTGGCGACTGGCAATAGATTACAGAGCCCTGAACATCACCACTGAACAGCTCCCTGCAGCTGCTCCCACTCTGACCAATACAGTCCCTTGTCCCAACGAACTAGCCTTGCCATCAATGGCAACAGGAGATGGGAAGGATACGTGTTTTTGGCTCCCCGTCCCAGGGACAGATAGGGAGAGCTTTGCTTTCACCTGCTGGGGACTGCCATTTACATTGACTGGCTTGCCACAGGG
>NW_010151457.1:0-339 GCF_000699245.1 Pterocles gutturalis | reverse complement strand
TTCTGTGATTCTGTGATTCTGTGAAACCCATCATACCCATATACCAAATGAAACCCCTTCACTCTCTGCTCTGCCTTTTTGTCAGGTTCCGCTGTTATGTGTGTGGACACACATGGTACATCTCGACTAGCTCCCTGTCCACTTTATCTTCCTCATTGCATTACAGTCAGCTGCAATTAAAAATCTAATTAATTACTGCTTGTTGTGGTTGTTTTCTAGGTTTTAAATGTTTGCAGCTACCTTTTCAGGTCTGTGCCTCCAGTCTGATTGTGAAAAAGTTTTAAGGATTTCCTTGCAAAGTCTTCTATAGCTTTGTCGTGGGTTAAAGACTGCTTAAAG
>NW_010151456.1:0-339 GCF_000699245.1 Pterocles gutturalis | reverse complement strand
TTTAATAATGTGCATGTTGGAATAATTACAAGTTATAGGGCTAGACCATACTGCGGAAAGCAAAGATACATTCTGGTTGTACCTGCCTTCTATCTGGACACATGAAAATTCTTTATAACTGTTAATTATCTTGGCTTCCCAATCTAAGGAAAATAATATCATTACCTTAATTTTTCATTTAGATTAGATCCTTTTTAAAACTTGAAAACTTGTGTGAAAACAGGCCTCACAAACAAATGTAACTCCCTCCTAATAAGCACAACAACAATGAAGAATGTAGTGAAGTTCCCAGGTTATCACTGCTATGTGCAATCTGGCCATAATAATAATAATAATAAT
>NW_010151455.1:0-339 GCF_000699245.1 Pterocles gutturalis | reverse complement strand
GTACAGTTATGGGATTATAGTACCTGTGGGTCAAGCTGGGTGTTTTCAGTGACGTGCCAAGCTAGGGATATGTCCATCTTCATGCACACTAACTTACACAGTAACTGTGAAATTTATTATGGAAAGTTTGACTAGAATCCAGAAGAGGCATTCAGGTTTTATTCAGCCATGGTCTTTTATAGAGGACCTTTACTTGAAGTAAATTATTTTTTAAAAAACCCCAACACTTTAAAATTAAATTCCTCTCTGTAAGTACCTTTTCATTTCTCCTCCGGAAATGGCAAGTAGTAATAACACAAATCTCTCATAAGCTGATTTTCTGAATTTTCTCTCCTTATT
>NW_010151454.1:0-339 GCF_000699245.1 Pterocles gutturalis | reverse complement strand
TTTGATTCAAAACAAGTTGTTGATTCTGGTGCCTTTTGTATTGTAAATAAAGATGAAGTGCACAATCACTCACAGGCTAAAAACCTCAGAGCTACTGAAAAGCTCCACCTTGAAGTAACAAACCTGAACCACAACTAAAATTTCCTTATGAAGTGACCAAATTTATTCTGGAATGGTCCCACTCATGAATGTTTTGAAAGCATTAAGACTTTGCAGCATATTAAACCCTTCCCCTTGTTCTTTGTCTTTACTCCAACAAAAAAGAAGAAAATTTAATGTAAAATGTTTTTCACAGAACTCATACTTGCATTGTTTTTCTATGGCACATTTAAGATATTG
>NW_010151453.1:0-339 GCF_000699245.1 Pterocles gutturalis | reverse complement strand
TTTTGTGACGTTGTGCCTATCTCTCCACTTGCTTGTTTGCTTTCAGCCTAGTATCGGTGGGACCTACTTCTCCATTCCAGTTTCACAGCTTTTCCAGGCATGGCAAGTGGGACTGCATCTCCTGGTGAGGTCTGTAATACAGCAAAGGGGAACATAACTCCACTTTTGTTCCCTGGAGTTCATAGTCCAGTTTTGCCTGCATCACTGTGAGTCTCTCTTTCCGCTCAAAGTCCCTTTCCTTGCCAAGTATCTTCCTCTGGCTTGACGCCTAAACCGCATACTATCTTGAAAGTGATGTGGATGTGAGGCTCTCAGGAACTACTTTGGTATATACCTAAG
>NW_010151452.1:0-339 GCF_000699245.1 Pterocles gutturalis | reverse complement strand
TAAGCTTTCACACTACAAGGAAGGAAAAAATGTAACTAAGATTACCTACAAACTGTAATTTGACAGAACACTGAACTCATGATCCCTCTCATGGAACAATTACAGGATTCCTTCTACTACTCCCACCTGGAAGTTCTGTATAAACTGTTAAGAAAGAGAGATCTGCCAACCCACAAGTTTTTCCAGGGTTCCACGCTTTTCTCAGCCCAGGGAACGAGTGTGTGTCTGCACGGTGCAAGTGTGTTCCCTCAGCAGCCCCTGCTGGCAGAGTATGTCCTGAACAGATTGCTAACAGATGACGTTTTATAGCTTTCCCTCATTTTTAACACATTTGAGTTT
>NW_010151451.1:0-339 GCF_000699245.1 Pterocles gutturalis | reverse complement strand
CTTCTGGGCTCTGCATATTTCTCCCCAGCATCTTCCTGGAGAAGGAGAATGAACAGTAGTGAGGGTGGAAAAGGCTCTCATGGGGAGAAGGGATCTACCACACATATCTACCACATTCTCTGCTGGTTAAGGGCCTGGGACTTAGGGTATATACTCTGTGGCCTCTCTCACTCTCTTCCTCCAGTGTGGTTAGGCGTTTACAGAAAATCTGTAGCTGAACAGTTTATTTCAGGACAATCTTGTGCCTTGCACTATTTGGAAGAATACGGGATAAGTATTTTGTGGAGCTTCTGAACATGGATACCTCTGAACCTGGAGGAGCCAAGATGTGATGAACCA
>NW_010151450.1:0-339 GCF_000699245.1 Pterocles gutturalis | reverse complement strand
TGTGATTCTGTGATTCTGTGAAACAGAGGGAGGAAACACTGGCCAGCAACAGCTGCAGTTACTGGTGCAGCCCTACCCGGGCACTGTTAGGACTGACAGAGAGTTATCAGCACTGGCAGCATCAATCTGATCCAGACTGAAGTGAAGCGGCGGTGCAAGCCTGACAGCAGTGGGGGTGAGGGGACAGCCCCGCAGAGGGGTCCCCAATGAGACCCACATCCCCAGCACAGGGGACACGGTCTCTCTCCTCTGCAGCCAACGAGAACTCCATGCAAGTGTGATATGACATTTACAGCTGGCGCTGGGTTTGCTGGAGGCCGGAGTTGCTGGGGCTTGGGC
>NW_010151449.1:0-339 GCF_000699245.1 Pterocles gutturalis | reverse complement strand
CCCCCCCCCCCCCCTTTTTTGGGCTATCATAATCCTAGGGAGATTTGCCTCACCCTTTAAGAAACTAAATTAGGCAGTGTATATTCTCCATACCTCCCCCAATTTTTCACAGTTACACTGACCGCTCATTTAATAGGTTCTTTGACCCACTTAGAGCTTTTCACTCTGATTCTATTTATCTCTCAACATTTAAAAAGTAAACTTTCACTTGCATTTGGGGGATAGAGAGGGAGGGCAATGAAATGAGGTTGATTTGACTGTGTGTACACGTATTTGACTGGTATTAAGCAATAAACTTGCCTTTTAGCTTACAGCTCTCAGGAACACAGAGTGTAACTA
>NW_010151448.1:0-339 GCF_000699245.1 Pterocles gutturalis | reverse complement strand
TCAGTCTCATTTATTCACTGCTGCTTGCATGTACTGGCTGTACTCGGGGAACAGCTCCCATCTATTTGCCGCACTGTCTGACCATGCCTTTGTAGAGAAGACAGCGTGGCCTCCACAGTTGGGTGTGTGACCCGTCGGCAGGACTGGGGTTCCATCCCCCAGCCCCAGGCTCAGTGCAGCATCCTCTGCTGTCCGAGGTCACGTTGGGTCAGACCTTACCTACCTCCAGCCCAAGGTACCATCTGACGTTTGCTCTGGCTTTAGGGTGATGAGTTGCACGATGTGTGCAGGGCCCAGGGGAGGGAAGAGGCACAGGGAGCCACAGCGCGTCATCCCACC
>NW_010151447.1:0-338 GCF_000699245.1 Pterocles gutturalis | reverse complement strand
AAAAACGATGCAGCGATTATTTCTTCAGGTGACCAAAACGTGACCGAAGACTCGCATTGACTGTTAAATGCATGGGTCGCCCTCCTTATCCTGCGATGTCGTATATAGTTCAAGATCATTGATGTGTTGGGGGTAAGGAGAGACAGTCTACCGATAGTGCATGGTCCTCCCCGTAGCCGGGAGGGAATGCCGGCCCATGCACGATCCCCACACACCAAGAAATAACCTGCTGGTAGAGCAATTGGTGTTGAACTAGATTTTGAGATGTTTTTAGAAGTATAATTGCACCATGCAGAGGCATTTCGATATATGGGCAGGCTAGAGTTTACATTCGTAGT
>NW_010151446.1:0-338 GCF_000699245.1 Pterocles gutturalis | reverse complement strand
CCAGTTGGCTGTGGGGTCTCCCAGTTGACTATTAAGGTCTCACCAGTTGACCCAGGATGACCCAGTTGGCCATGAGGTCCCACCAGTTGGCCATGGGGGCACCCAGTTGGCCATGGTGGGACCCAATTAGCTGTGGTGGGACTCCCAGTTAACCATGGGCATTCCCAGTTGGCCACTAAGGTCCCACCAGTTAGTCATGGTGGGAACCAGTTGATCATGGAGGTTCCCAGTTGGCCATGAAGGTCCCACCAGTTGCCTGTGGGGCCTCTCCCAGTTGCCCCAGTTGCCCATGGGAGCACCCACAGGACCCCCCAGAGCACCCAGTTGACCACTGGGTC
>NW_010151445.1:0-338 GCF_000699245.1 Pterocles gutturalis | reverse complement strand
ACATCTATGAAAACATTGACTTCAAGTCTGTTTTATCAGTCATCATAAACCCAAAGCAACCAATGGGCCTGTAGATATTCTGTTTGTTGCTGTCAAAAAGGAGTTACACCATTATTTGCCAAAAGCAGAGAGGGGGTAAGAACATGTAAAAAATGTTCATAGCCATGCAATGATTGAAAACCGTTATGTTAGATCCACCTTGCCACTGCTGGCCCAGTGCCCTATCAGGGAAAGTAATGAATACTAATGATAAATGTCTTCCTACACCCACATTTGGTAATCACTTTGACTCCAATCATGGGAGAAGGCACAACAATAAAATGTCTCCAAGAGGACTC
>NW_010151444.1:0-338 GCF_000699245.1 Pterocles gutturalis | reverse complement strand
AAGAGGGACTATGGCAGAGAAAGAAGACAGGTAAGAGCACATCTGCTTCCAGTTGTCTCCAGCAACAGCATTCAGTGATAATAATGAAGTGCAAAAAAGCTAGAAGTGAGCTAATGTAAAATTAACATAACTTCTGACATCAGTAATATCAGCAAAAGTCTGCAAGATCTGTAGTGTTTCACTCTCACCTATCTCCTTATCAATAAAAATGCAGGGAGGTTTGTGACTATATCATCTTCCCTACCAGCAGGTTTCAAAGTGATGTTTACAGCTCTCTGAATTTGTAAATCTTTACTTTAATTAGCATGAAAAATGCATTTTCCCATTTTTCCAGACAC
>NW_010151443.1:0-338 GCF_000699245.1 Pterocles gutturalis | reverse complement strand
GATGCGGTGGGAGTGCTTTCACTGGCAGCCATCGGATCTACGTGCTTCTGGAAAAGTCAGCTCTCGTGCAGAACTGAAGATGATGGGGGTCACACCAGCTTTCTTTGTAAAACTTTCATGTTCAGCTGCAGCGCTGATGATTTCGGTGACTCTTGGAATGAGCAGAGTATTTTTTCACATTTTTCTTGCTTTTCTAGTTTTTGCAGTGTGGGATTTTTTTTAATTATTTTTCTTCAAACAGCTGAAACTGACAATCTCAGGCAGGGAGAGTTTCACTTCACAGCAGAGCTCTGTGTGCCTGAGTCTCTCATTCTGGCGTTCGTTGCCAAGGTCTCATT
>NW_010151442.1:0-338 GCF_000699245.1 Pterocles gutturalis | reverse complement strand
AGTTTTTGTCCAGCCCATTCCTCCACCCCATGCACAAAGATCAAAGCATGGACCGAGCCATTAACTAATGGATGGAGCCATTAACCTGCTGTTTCAAAGCAAACTCAGCCCACTCCAACATATGAATACTCACAACTTCAAGTAAAACTACTCAGTGGCTGTTAAGTAGCACAGAAAAGGAAGAGAAACTTTCTAACAAGTTCTAAGCCCTACTAGAGGCAGGAGCAGGAAAAGACGGGAAACAAACAATAAGACCACATAAAAAGAACAAAGTATTGACCCCTCAACGAAACTCACACACGGGACAATTAACATCCATTAACATTTCAAAACAATCC
>NW_010151441.1:0-338 GCF_000699245.1 Pterocles gutturalis | reverse complement strand
CTGCGACTCTAGCAGGTCTGGGAAGGGATATTTAACCAGTATCGGCCCTTTTGGGTTGCGTGGAGGGGTTGGGCATGTCTCTGATAACCTGGCGTCCTGCTGGGCAGTTAGTACAAAGTCCGTGGGGCTGGGCTGCTGGCACCTCTTTGGCACACCAACTCTTTGCTCTGGGAGATGGATGGACTTGGGGCACTGATGTAGGTGGTGAGGCGATGGGCAGAGCCTGGCAGGCGTCATTGCCTGCCCCGGGTGGGGTGCCAGGCGGGGGCATGACCTGGAACAGGGTGCCACAGGCGGCACTGAGCATCAGAAGTGGGGCAACAAGGGTATTGGGAGCG
>NW_010151440.1:0-338 GCF_000699245.1 Pterocles gutturalis | reverse complement strand
AGGCAGTGCTGACATCCCCCCTTGATGACCGCAGCCTTCTCATTATTTTAAGACCTTCCAGCTGAGAACCAGGATCATGAGAATCCCAAACATTACCTGTGGAGACAAAAGCATAACCTCGACCCTGTTTGTTTTCATGGCCCAACGTGGACACGGATACTACAGATGAACATTGATGTATTCTGAGGCTGTATTCTTTTCCATTTAAATTAAGTTTGCAATGTTAGACACACAGATTCATAAAAATTACAAAACAAAGCAGCTAGTTGTGGGTATTAAACATTACCTTTCTGTAACTAAACAAATGGTCAACATTAATAAGTAAACTGGTGTATTTC
>NW_010151439.1:0-338 GCF_000699245.1 Pterocles gutturalis | reverse complement strand
GTCATCCTCCTGAGACGCCAAAAGAGATGAACTGATAGCTTGCTAAGCTGTTGCCAGCAATTGGTAGCTTGCCTGGACCTGCAGTCAATGCAATTGTTACATTAACCTCCTCCTTAGCACTTCTTCAACTCCAGCTGTACCCTGCTGATGCCATGACAAAGTTGCATATTTGCTGTGTTTTTCTTCACAGAAATTGTTTTTCAAAAGACACTTTTAAGGTAATTTCACCACCAGTACTGGTGGATCCATCCCTGCTGTTGATCCTGTGACTGAATTACAAAACCAGTTAAAGATCCGGTAAATTAGCAGTACCAAGGGATCGTCTTAGAACAACATTT
>NW_010151438.1:0-338 GCF_000699245.1 Pterocles gutturalis | reverse complement strand
ACAGGGAGCGGGGACTTGGTGGGACCTGGGGGGTGGGGTCGGGCCAGGTTTGGGTCACCTGGAGGGTCACCAGGCAGTGGCACCGATGATAGACCCGATGGGGCACCTAGAACGTACCCATGGGTCACCCAGAACATCCCTATGGGACACCAAGAATGTCCCCCATGGGTCACAGAGAATGTCCCCGTGGGTCACCTGGAATGTCCCCATGGGTTACCTGGAATGTCCCCTATGGGGCACCTGGAATGTCCCCATGGGGCACCTAGAACATCCCCCATGGGTCACGTGGAACGTCTCCATGGGTCACCGAGAACATCCCCATGGGGCACCTGGAATGT
>NW_010151437.1:0-338 GCF_000699245.1 Pterocles gutturalis | reverse complement strand
GTACTCACAGCTATTCCACACCTCAGAGGCAGAAGTACATTCACCCAACAGCAGCACGTTGTCAGACCCACACTCACCCAGCTAATGGGTACTTCATGACAAGACACGTTCAATAACAGACTTTTCCAAGTACCAGAAAAAACACACGCACTCTAAACAAAGACCTACCAACCAGAGCAAGACAAGAAGAAAGCCGTGAACGTTAACGCCCGGTTACGAGCACTCCACGGACCGACCTCGCCGCGGTGTTACGCTGAGCACGACGAGGCTGCCACCGAGCACACCCGCTGCAGCGTGCCTCCGCTCCCCGACACGCGTCCTCCGCCGCCGGGACCAGG
>NW_010151436.1:0-338 GCF_000699245.1 Pterocles gutturalis | reverse complement strand
TGGGCTCCCTTTCCTGTGAAAGGTTGGACTGGATGACCTTTCAAGGTCCCTTCCAACCTGGACTGCTCTGATTCTATGACTGGAATTTCAAAGAATTAATATATCTCACAACCTTGACTTAATCTTTCTGCTTCCAAGGAGACGTTCAGGAGAGTACAGTGATACACCTGAGCACACGCACCATATAGTACTCATTCAGTAAGCTTGAGGCATACACTAGATTAGTCAGATATTGGATGAGAGGGCATGATGTATCTCGTTTCTTGCCTCTAAGATAAATCCTTTGGCAGACTTAGAGATATGGATAGGTATCAGTGATTACAATTCCATTAAAGAAA
>NW_010151435.1:0-338 GCF_000699245.1 Pterocles gutturalis | reverse complement strand
ACAAGTCCTTTTCCAGGAGCATTTGCAAAAGCACTGCAAGGAAATGTAAAGCCAGTTGCAGAGAGCTGGGGGAATGCCAGGGCAGAACAGCCTTTCAGGCAGGGCACTCAAGCATGTTGGAAAGGAGACGGGCTTTCAGCCCTACCCTCAATGGGAAACACACACATCTCCCTGTGTATCTATAGGCTTCAGTACTGTCTCCTTCTCAGGACTGAAGAACCACCACAAGTCTTAGCAGCCTGCCACCACACAGCCTTTCCAGAGGGCACCTAAACTTGGCCTCTTCCAGCACTGACTGGGTCTCACCTTCAGCTGAGGCTCAGGTCCACTATGGCAGG
>NW_010151434.1:0-338 GCF_000699245.1 Pterocles gutturalis | reverse complement strand
TTACTTGTTCCAGGTCTAAACTTTGGGTCGTTGCCTTCAACAGCAGCCACTACTGCACCCACAGCAACGCTGACTGCTACTACCAGCCAGGCACCAGCTCTATCCTTTGGAACCAAACTTGGAGGTAGGAGGTGATTTTAGGAAATAATTATTCAAGACTTTGTGAACGTGCCATCCTTCTGGCAATAGTTTTCTAAACTGGAGTCTGGAAACGGGCTAGAAGTGTTTTTTAGTGTGAATTTGCAACGGCATCAGTAATCTGTAACAGTTCACACAGCCATTGTATTTTTTACTGCGTCCGATGTGCCAGGATCTGTTCTGTACTTGTTGCTGGAGTG
>NW_010151433.1:0-338 GCF_000699245.1 Pterocles gutturalis | reverse complement strand
GGCTGAACTGCTGGGCTCAAAGAGTTGTGGGTCAGCAGCACCAAATCCAGCTGGAGGCCAGTCATCAAAGACAGACCCCAAGTGTCAATACAAGAGCCAATACTGTTCAACATCCTCATCAATAACTTGCAAGGTGAGACAGAGCGCACCTTCAGCAAGTTCACACATAAAGCAAAACTAAGAGAAGTAGTTAATACATTAATGTGTTGTACTGCCATTCAGAGGGACTCTGACGGGCTGAAAAATGAGCCAACAGTAACCTCATCAAGTCCAGCAAAGGGAAACACAAAGTCCTGCACCCGGCGGGAATAATCCCACACGCATTAGCAGAAAAGCAC
>NW_010151432.1:0-338 GCF_000699245.1 Pterocles gutturalis | reverse complement strand
AACACGAATCATAATCGAATATACCACAGTGCTGACCCAAACCTGTCAGAGGTGGGGACTCGGCGGGTGCTGTGGGGTTTCCACCCAGGCAGGTGGGTGGATGGTTTCAGGCATTTACTGACCACGATCCGATATGGCCCGGATGGGTGTCGGGGACACCGGCAGGACCGGGGGAACCCACCGGGATGCAGGAAACCCACCGGGATCCCCGCCGGAGAGGAGCACAGGACGCTGCGGGGTGCCGATGGGCACGGCCATGGAGAACCCCAGCGCTGTGCGTCTGGGCTCAGCTTCCCCAAGCCCGGCCCAACGATGGACCCGGGAGATTTCCACCAAAA
>NW_010151431.1:0-338 GCF_000699245.1 Pterocles gutturalis | reverse complement strand
GCTCTGCCCATCCTGCCTGCACTCTGCCTGACTCATTTCCTCTTTAGCATCCCAGCATCTGTCCTTTCCCCCAGCCCGTTGGGGTGTGTTGGTATCTCCAGTGCATCCCACTGCAGTCCTCGCTGTGCCCAGTTTAATTTCGATGAGTGTGAATTAAGGTACCCCGAAGTGTAAATACAGATTCAAGCTGTGGTTTGTTTTTTTTAACCCCTCAATATTGTAGAATATTTTAATCACCTTTATTACCTCTGCAAACACCAGACTTTCCTCCCTGCCACTTAAATCTTGGCAAGAAATATTTTTTTCCGGTGGGTCAGCCGGCTGCTGCGTGCCGTGGG
>NW_010151430.1:0-337 GCF_000699245.1 Pterocles gutturalis | reverse complement strand
CACCATGCTGGTCACCAGAGCATGCCCCACATTTAGTTGAACTGGCCTTCTCATGAGTGCCCGGAAACATCACAGCAAGTGTCCTGTGCTGGCCAGTTGGGCTAGCCAGGAGAGAACAGAGTAACGTTCAAGGACGTCAGAGTTGGCAGTGGACATTTATTTCCCAGCAGCCTGCTGTTAGGCGGGCTGTTGTGGAATGAGTGCTGAATTCTGATGTCACCGTGGAAACAGTGAATAATAGTCAGACTTCCACCTATAAGATCCTGTAACCCTGAACTTTCTGCTTTGGACCTGTTTTGAGGGAGTGATTTCATTTTGATTTTGGTTGGATGTGTAT
>NW_010151429.1:0-337 GCF_000699245.1 Pterocles gutturalis | reverse complement strand
CTTAAAAAGCCTCTGGGTTTACAAATACATATTTCAGGTTTAAATTTCACTGCTCTTACTCCAGACGTGTTATTTTGTCAAATTTAAAAACAAATTACAGAACTGATATTCTTGTTTCATGGCTGTCTGATAACTTTTTGCAAGTAGCAACTTTCAGAAATCATCCAGAGAAGAAATGGCTTCAGAATTTTTAAGAGAATTTTCAGGGATTGTCCTTTGCTACTAAAACTTTTTGCTGCATATTGAAAAAGGTTATTTGTTGTCTTTCAGTATAATAACAAGTAAAGTACTCTCAGCCTTTATTCCCTTAGAAAAAGGACATATATTGCAGCATTAG
>NW_010151428.1:0-337 GCF_000699245.1 Pterocles gutturalis | reverse complement strand
GTCCCCTCCCCTGCTACCAAAAAACCCACTATGCAAACCCGTAATAGCTTCATATGTATTGTGAAAAATCCTGTTTAAACTTATTGGTAAATTTTTCATCTGAAAATATACTGTGAAGGAATTGTGTTTCTTTAGTCCAACAGATGGTACTGGGGAAAGGTGGTGATAGTTCTCCAACAGAGAACCACACCTTTGACGTAGAATAATTCACTTAAATTTAAGGACTCCTCCTGCTTGCAAAGGAAGAGAGAAGTAACTTGACCATAATTACAACAAAAAAACTTTAAACTAGGTTTGAAGGGGGAAGCGGGAATTGCCAGGCCCATTACAGACAAAC
>NW_010151427.1:0-337 GCF_000699245.1 Pterocles gutturalis | reverse complement strand
TGTGAGAAGAACAGGTCAGCAGCCCCTGAAACACTGCATGGAATTACTTAGCAAGATCTCACTACAATCTAACATTTCTGTCCTCGTTGGGGCAGGAGCCAAACTGTAGGAGAGGTCACCACCCTGCCCAGTGAACTGGGGAGAAAGTTGAGCATTGCCCGTGGAGAACAGGGATCCTTGCAGTCACCATCTCTCTTGTTATTAGCATGCATCTCTGCAGTCTCTCCCTGCACAGGGAGAGGCTGGATGTGCTGCCCAAAGGGCTGGAAATGCTTCCAAACAAGCTGCTACTACGTGTCGGATGATACGATGCCCTGGGTTGAGAGTGAGCAGAACT
>NW_010151426.1:0-337 GCF_000699245.1 Pterocles gutturalis | reverse complement strand
GTATGTAAATACATGTGTATCTAAACTCCTCTTCAAAGGAGAGGCAATCCACTGACCAAGTGAGAGACTTGAAGTTCCGTGAACCCAACAACCATGCACTGTTCTGTGACCACCTGCACAAGCAAAGACCACTCATTCCACCTGACCCTCAGAGCACAATGGTGGGCACCCATCTGAGAGTGAAGGCTGTAGCTCCGGCTGGGGACTCTGAACCATCTGCCCCAGTGGTGGTCAATGACTCCACCCAGATGGAGCTGCTTAAGGGACAGGCTGTGGTGCAGACCTCAGGCTGTAGGAAGTGCCCAGTGTCCTGGGGCAGGGACAGGCAGGGACCTGC
>NW_010151425.1:0-337 GCF_000699245.1 Pterocles gutturalis | reverse complement strand
CCATTTGTGACGTGCTCGCACAATGGACGGTGACGTTACCGCGCGATGGGCTCTGAGGTCACCGAGGGATGGACGGCAACATCTCCAGGCAATGGACTGTGATGTACCTGAGCGATGGATTGTGACTACGCCCCTGTCGCTGCTTATATGTGGGCGCTGAGTCTCACCCAGGTGGCTTGTGCCTGCACTCCAGCTGAGCGAGCACGCGAGGTTTGGAGTGTCGTGCAAGGCTGTTGCTGGTGCTGAGGTCGTGCCTGGGGATCTGCTGAGTGCAGCTCTCAGTGCCCGACCCCAGAGCCATGAGAGGATTTTCCCCGGCCCTGCCTGGTTCAGGCAG
>NW_010151424.1:0-337 GCF_000699245.1 Pterocles gutturalis | reverse complement strand
GAAGCCGAGTGCCAGCCAGAAACTGGTGTTTTTTCTTGCGTTTGTCAGCAGCAGTCGGGAGAAACTCCATCTCCCTGGGTGGAAACGGGGGAACGAGGCAGAAAGCTGCTGCCCACACAGCACCTAGCCCGCTTGCTGCCTCCGCGAGTTTCCCATACACAGGTTGACACCAAAGTGACAGCGTGTGTGGCGTTAGTACCGCGCAGCGCCCCGTGCAGCTCCTGGCACTGGCTCTGGGCTTTCTCACGGCCACAGGGAAGAGAAAAAACCCTGAGTGGAGAGGTACACTGTCAGACCCCCCCGGGCGCGTTGCGCGACTGCAGCCCGGGTCGAAACC
>NW_010151423.1:0-337 GCF_000699245.1 Pterocles gutturalis | reverse complement strand
CCTCTTGGCCTGCCTACTGTACTTTGTGCTTAGTACTCATCCTAAATACAGTGTTTTCACACTTCTGTGCATAAACTACTGCAACTAAAATTGCAGTAAGAGAAACTTCCTTCTGTGATTTGGTGCCAATCTCACTACATGGATCCATGCTTCTGTTTGATTAATGAATCTTCATATAGGTTGCTGTTTTGCCAGCCTACTTCTGAACATACATACAGTCTATACCTGAGTCTTTTGTCCAGGTAGGTCACTGACCCCTGTTAAAAAGCAGTATTCCTCTGCCCCTCATTGGATACAATATTACTTTGATAAACCTTGGAACTGGCAGGTGCAACCA
>NW_010151422.1:0-336 GCF_000699245.1 Pterocles gutturalis | reverse complement strand
TAAAAATCAGCACTTTCATAAATATTCCCAAACCAGTTAGTCCGTGTTACAATGGAAAGGTGTTTACGTTTAGTTACAGCAACAAATGCAACAGCTGACATTGGGTAGAGAAGACGACTCCCAAGATCATATAGCTCAAGAAACACACATAAAGGCTCTTTTTCATTCAGCAATATAACCGAGCACAGGTTAAAATATGATAATACTATTTGAACCAAAGTTGTACACATCTTGATGTAATGTCCAGCAGTTATACGCAGTGCTGTTTTCAAGTTCTGGCCCATTGGACATGGCTGTGCCTCAGAAAGACTTCTCCACAACTCACTTTAGTCTGTT
>NW_010151421.1:0-336 GCF_000699245.1 Pterocles gutturalis | reverse complement strand
GCTCTGATGAGCGTCGGCATCGGGCGCCTTAACCCAGCGTTCGGTTCATCCCGCAGCGCCAGTTCTGCTTACCAAAAGTGGCCCACTGAGCACTCGCATTCCACGGCACGGCTCCACGCCAGCGAGCCGGCCCCCTTACCCATTGAAAGTTTGAGAATAGGTTGAGATCGTTTCGGCCCCAAGACCTCTAATCATTCGCTTTACCGGGTAAAACTGCCCCGCAACGAGTGCCAGCTATCCTGAGGGAAACTTCGGAGGGAACCAGCTACTAGATGGTTCGATTAGTCTTTCGCCCCTAGACCCGGGTCGGACGACCGATTTGCACGTCAGGACCGC
>NW_010151420.1:0-336 GCF_000699245.1 Pterocles gutturalis | reverse complement strand
AGCAGTGGAGTAAAATTACAAGTTTTCTCATGCTCTTCATTTGTTCCTTTTAATTGCAGGAGGATCTCCCCCACCACCAGTAGTCCCTACGCATAAAGATAAAGGCGGTGCTCCACCAGTGAGAAGCCTATATGATGAATTATCTAGTCCTCGACTTCTATCAACACCTCTAACCTCAAGAAGACCAGTAAGTTGGTTAGGTACTGGCCTGTTCTTAGTGGAAGATGTGAGGCAGCTTACAGCTTTGGTGACTTCTTTAACTGAGTTGTATAAACTGCTGTAGCAAAATGACTGCTGAGTCTTCAGATCATGCTGTTGCTTGGTCTGGGTGTTTGG
>NW_010151419.1:0-336 GCF_000699245.1 Pterocles gutturalis | reverse complement strand
GAAATGCAGGGAAGCGGAAGGGAGCACAGCAGGTCTCCTGTGACACTGGCTGCAGGGCTGTGACACTGGCACTGCTTCCTCCCGCAGGTAACAAGTACGTCCCCCGGGCCATCCTGGTGGACCTGGAGCCTGGCACGATGGACTCTGTGCGCTCCGGCCCCTTTGGACAGATCTTCCGGCCTGACAACTTTGTCTTTGGTGAGTGAGTGTGGGATGGAGGAATCCCAGAGTGGGAGCTTTGTCTCAGAGCCAGCGTGCAAGTGACGCTGGGGGACCTGAATCCCAACAGCACAGTGGGGGTGGAAGGGAGGGGTGAACCCCGTGGGGCAGGACAGG
>NW_010151418.1:0-336 GCF_000699245.1 Pterocles gutturalis | reverse complement strand
TTTTTCCTGTTTTGTTTGTAGCTGGAGCTGTGATGGGCAGTGGGAACCTGGAAGTTTGTAGGAGGATTGGTCCGTTTTGAGGGATGGGGCTAAAATCCCCGCTATACCTAACCTGTGCCAAAGACAACCAGGCACCCGAGTCTGTTGGGAGAGGCTGTCTGTGCTTCAGGAGGATCAAAGCCTCTGTGACACTGAGATTGAATTGCCAGCTGCCTGTAGTACTGCTCCTGTCTCCTCCACAGACCACCCGTTAAGCTGTTGCCTGCCAGGGAGAAGAGACGTGTGCTTTCTGAAATCCTCTGCGGGCTCTGCCGGTTGCATTCACACGTAACCTTC
>NW_010151417.1:0-336 GCF_000699245.1 Pterocles gutturalis | reverse complement strand
TGGTCTGTTTCTGCTGGTAGATGTGCTGCCAGTCACTGTGTCAGCCCCTCTTCTTCTCTGCCCCCCTCCTCTTTACTACACCTGCCAGTTTGCTGAGGGTGCACTCTGCATCGTTTTCCTGGTTGCTGATGAGTGTGTTTGGAGCCCTGTGTTGGCCCCGGGGGTCCTCCTTTGCTGGCTTGCAGCTGGATGTTCAGCTTTTGCTTGCAGCCACGTGAGCCAGGGATCCAGCCAGTTTTCCAGCCCAGCTTCCCTTCTGTTATGTGAGTTTGGGCTTCCTCAGCTCCCAGGTGAGACTGCGGTGGGAGACTGTCTGGAAAGCTGTCCTGAAGTCAA
>NW_010151416.1:0-336 GCF_000699245.1 Pterocles gutturalis | reverse complement strand
AAAAAAAAAAACCCCAAACCCAGAGCAAAAAATATTCTCTCAAATACAACATTAAATAGACAAAATTGTAACAGTACTTTAGTGATGTGTACAGAAGGGAATGTATTTTATTTAAAATCTACTTTTTATTATCAACAAGCACACAGAAAACAACATCAATTTTTTTTTAAAAATCACCGAGTATATAAAGTACAATGAAAAGGGAATATAAAACCACATCAATATAAAAAACAGCAATTGGCAAATCTTCTAGATTAACACACCAACATCTTTATTTGATTATTTACATTTCCAACTGCATATCCAGCTGAATAACATAACAGGTCTCACATACTA
>NW_010151415.1:0-336 GCF_000699245.1 Pterocles gutturalis | reverse complement strand
GGAGTTGCTCTTTATGTGAGAGAGCAGCTTGGGTGCATGAAGCTCTGCCTGGAGATAAATAAGGAGCCACCAAGCCACCTCTTGGTTAGGATTAAAGAGAAGACAAGAAAATGTGACATTATTGTGGGTGTTTGCTATAGGTCACCTGACCAGGAAGAAGAAGTGGATCAGGCCCTCTATCGGCAGATAGGAACAACCTCACATTTGCAGGTCCTGGTTCTCATGGGGGACTTCCACTACTCTCATATCTGCTTGAGGGGCAACACAACAGGACATAAGCAATCCAGGAAGTTCCTGTAGTGCATTCATGACTTCCTTCTCCAAGTGATAGAGGAG
>NW_010151414.1:0-336 GCF_000699245.1 Pterocles gutturalis | reverse complement strand
TGGAGCTCTGAGCTCAGCCTGCCCAGCAGGCCAGCACCTGGGGGCTGTGGGGAGGCTGGGCCACTGCCTCCACAGCCTGTGCTGCTGGGAAGCACATGCCAGCATGACTTTTACAGCTGCGCCGAGGTCCAGGGTCCTTGATGATGACAAGAGACTAAGAAACCTGCCCTGGGACAGAGCTGTTGGAGGTCACACCAGAAACAAGCCAAATCAGGATCGTCAGTGCCCTCTGCTTAAAATAGCTGGTACACTGGGGTGAGTACTGGAGGCAAGTAATTGATCAGCTTGTCTTCTTGTTCCCTTTCCTTGTGCCTCCACTGATGGCCACAGCTGGAG
>NW_010151413.1:0-336 GCF_000699245.1 Pterocles gutturalis | reverse complement strand
TTTTTTTTAAAAACAGAATGAGAGGTATGTACATCTGGCTGCCAAGCTTTCAGAAGCAAAAGAACAAGCAAGCATCTTCAAGCAAGACAAAGACAAGCAAGGCCAGAAGGCAGCACAGGAGAAAATAAGAAGAATTCAGCAAGGTAGAGCTATGCAGATTACCAGCGCTTTATTTTGTGGCCTCCATATTTGGAGGCAAGTAAGTCTCTGAGTCTGAATGGATTTCATCATCTTTTACTCCACTTGTGTGAATTGCAGGCATTCCTCAATCTGTCCTTTTCATATGGGTCAAATTCTCAAAAGTCAGTAACATTTCACTACTTCTGGTTTTGGGTT
>NW_010151412.1:0-336 GCF_000699245.1 Pterocles gutturalis | reverse complement strand
ATCCTGGAGCAGAGAGAGTCCCAAAACCAAATCGTGAAACAGAAAAAAGAATTCCAGTATCTGAGATTGAGAGCTAACCAAGGGAGCGAGATGACCATGGGAGAGGGACCAGTCGCAGCGAGAGCCATCCCAGAAACAGAGAGAGAACTTCTGGACAGACCTCACCTATATGCTGGGAATGAAGTGCATAACATGGAATAGAAAACTGGCTAATTTGGGTTTCAAACCTAAACTTAAGGTCAAATCCTAGGCAAGTAATTGGGGGTGTGTTCCCTCCCAGCTTCTTCTAGTCCTTGACTGTCGTGGAAGCAACTATAAACATCAGTAGGTTATCAG
>NW_010151411.1:0-336 GCF_000699245.1 Pterocles gutturalis | reverse complement strand
AACCCCAAGATGACGTCACCCAAGATGTCACCAACCGAAGATGTCCCCACCCAAGATGGCCCCAACCCAAGATGACAACCCCAAGATGGTGTCACCCCAGATGTCCCCACCCAAGATGTCCCCAACCCAAGATGACAACCCAAGATGTCCCCAACCCACGCTGGCGGCCGTGATGTCACCTTTCAACTTGGAGCGCACTTTGTTGGCCGTCTTCTTGATATCGGCCGTGAGGTCCTCCAGCTCCTGCTTCGTCTCTGGGGGAGGGGACACGCGTCACCCCATGTGTCACCTCCCTGGTGTCACCTCCCCATGGCGTCACCCTCCCCGTGTCACCAC